>NW_017729024.1:74908762-74909302 GCF_001723915.1 Gavialis gangeticus
GGAGCAGGCAGGGGGTGAGGCCAGGTGGGTCAATGATTGGGTGGGTTTGGGGGAGCAGGTGGGGGGTGGGGCCAGGTGAGGTAGTGATCAGGGGACTTGGGGGGCAGGTAAGGGATGGAGCCAGGCAGGGCAGTGATCCATGGGGCTGGAGCAGTGGGCAAGGCTGGTGGAGGGCCCCCCCCATGGTCCCCTTCCCCCTCCTCCAACCCTTACATACTGGCACTGGAGCCTGGGTCCAGCTCCCTGCAGCTGGCATGCTGCCTGCCCTGCACAGGCAGGCAGCATGCTTCAGCACCAGGGCAAGGACCAACCATAGAGACACTCTGGCTGCTACTTGAGCATCTCTGTGGAGGATGCAGTCTCCGGCTCCCCTGCCTGCCACACTTTTTTTCACTGCATTTTTTTTTTTTACCCCAGTTCTAATTTTCCCCCTGCACTGCAAATGTGCAGTGCTGGCAACCTTTTCTCATTCCCACATGTGCCTCTTGCAGCATCTCAAAGGGCCTTGAGATGCTGAAAGACAGATGTGTGCACTTGTCT
>NW_017729024.1:74914302-74914853 GCF_001723915.1 Gavialis gangeticus
GGGAAGTGATTGGGGGGCAGGTGGGGGTGTGGCCAGGTGGGGCAGTGATTGGGGGGCTTGGGGATGGGGCTGGGCAGGGCAGTGATTGGGGGGCTCAGGGGAGCAGGCAGGGGGTGAGGCCAGGTGGGTCAATGATTGGGTGTGCCTGGGGTACCTGGGGGAAGGTTCAGGTGAGAAAGAGAAAGTTAAAGTGTAGGGAGAAAAAGTTGCTAGAACTGGGATTAGAACCAGTGGACTACAGAGAAGATGGCTGAGAAACTAAGGCTTGGGTTTACTTAAGGTAGACTGGAGCTGGAAACTGAAGCAGACAGCTGAGATATTAGGGGGGACAGATAAGTGGTGGCAAGGAGGAGACAGCCAGGAAAGAAACTGAGGCAGAAAACCTGTTGCTCATGGGAAAAGGAAAAGCCAGTGGGGATAAGACAGTGGCAAAAAAATAGGGGGGTTGGAGGCAGAGAGGAGCTCAGGACAGGTGTTGGAGGTGGCAGTGAGCCAGAAGCAGGAGAGGGAGAAATGAGACAGAAGTTAGAGGGGGGAGGAGCAGAGATTGG
>NW_017729024.1:74914960-74926803 GCF_001723915.1 Gavialis gangeticus
GGGGCAGGTAAGGGATGGAGCCAGGCAGGGCAGTGATCCATGGGGCTGGAGCAGTGGGCAAGGCTGGTGGAGGGCCCCCCCCATGGTCCCCTTCCCCCTCCTCCAACCCTTACATACTGGCACTGGAGCCTGGGTCCAGCTCCCTGCAGCTGGCATGCTGCCTGCCCTGCACAGGCAGGCAGCATGCTTCAGCACCAGGGCAAGGACCAACCATAGAGACACTCTGGCTGCTACTTGAGCATCTCTGTGGAGGATGCAGTCTCCGGCTCCCCTGCCTGCCACACTTTTTTTCACTGCATTTTTTTTTTTTACCCCAGTTCTAATTTTCCCCCTGCACTGCAAATGTGCAGTGCTGGCAACCTTTTCTCATTCCCACATGTGCCTCTTGCAGCATCTCAAAGGGCCTTGAGATGCTGAAAGACAGATGTGTGCACTTGTCTGGACGCGCCCCATGTGTCCATACAATGAAGATGGTATCATAGGTACTTTAGGTATAACAGGGGGACAAGAATGCAGCTGTGGAGAAAACAGACTTCAAGGTGTATCATAAATTTATTGGCATATTGGAGGGTTAAACATGTGCCCATGGCAGTGTCATTTGTTTGTAGGTATAGGGAGTACCCACATCTGAAATAGTAGTGTGTCAGGACAAAGCAGGAGAGTGCAATAAAAAGTAGAGACAGTATCCTTGTTGGGAATAATGTTCTTTTTATCTTTTAATCTGCCCTCATGGGTTATGTTAGTTTACAGAGATGTGACATTGATATGTTTCTTTAAGAAATCCATGACAGCTTCAGTGATGTATAGGAATAGGATAGAGTTGATATAAGCAGAAACTCCCTCCGTGATGGTGCCAATGCCAGAGATATTGGGGTGTCCTGCCAGGATTGTGGATCTTGTGTAGTAAGTAAAAGCTGCCTGGCCTGGGTTCTTAGAAAGTGGAAGCATTAATTCTCTCCTGTGTTTCCAGAGGAAGTATCATGAAGAGGTATTTGTGACCTCCTGATATTGTGCCTTGTGGTCCTGGGTCAGGCGTTTGTAAAACTCTGGGCTGGAAAGCTGGCTTAGGGTTCCTGTATGTATGCTGTTTCAGCTTTGAAAGCAGTGGCACCCCTTTTATTAGCCTGTTGTATGATAATTGTTGTTTTTCAAACAGTTGTTTTTAAAGCTGAGCATGGTTCTCTGTTCTGTAGGACTGAGGTGGTAATGTAAGTGTTGTTTTTTTGGCGATCTCAGAGAGGGCATGGAGAAACAAACAGTCTACATACAGGTCCAGATTGAGACCTCATTCTTTAGGTGGAGCCCAGAAGCTGTCCTTCTTGTGCTGTATATGGGCCTGGTCTATGGCAGTTTGATCATTGTCATGGAAGTATTCACTTGGTCTTAGATAGTGGGAAAAAGCATTTTATATTATTTCATAGCATCTGATGAAGTGATCTTGGACTCACAAAAGCTTATGCTATATATACATCTCTGATTTATACAATCTGCAGTAATGAAGTTAGCAAAAAAACTAAGACATAAATGGTAGCATATGAACAGGAAAGAAATCATATGATTTGTTAGAGGAAATTCATTTAAGAATTGTGATGGCAAAAGCTAGTCCAAAATGCAAAAACATTAGCATCAGGTTAGCATCAAAAAAGAAGTTTATTTATTTGCTAGGTTCTTTGAGCAAAGTGAAAGCATAAATGTGCCTCTGGGAGCACATGCATTTAAGTCTGAACTCTATGGAAAGTACTGGTTTGCGTGCATACTTTTTAATAGAACCAAACATGCAGAGCGGCTGTTTTCTATAAGGAGTTATAGTTCCAACTCTATCTGGTATCTCTCATTCCAGTAATAATAGAATTATCATATGTACCTGAATCCAAGATGACTCTGAATTTAAGATGACTCCCCAATACTTAGATTCTAGACATAAAAAAGGATCAATTTGTTATAATTTTCCATATCTAGAATCTATTTACTGGAGGGTCATCTTAAATTTGTGTTCCCCCCTTCCCCTCTGCCTCCAATGTTGCAGCAAGAAAGCAGCTGGAGGGTGACAGTGGGAGATCACACTTAGGGCCCCTGCCACATTACATATAATACATAATTAACTAGTCAATTGCACAATAAATTTAATTCAGCCATAGGTGCAAAATAATTGTCACACAATTAATTGATTAATCTTACAGTAAATTTAGACCAGCTACATGTGCAAAGTAATTATCACAGCATAAAAATATCAACCCAGCTATAAAAAGAGCCAACCAGCTGCAAAGTTAGTGCTTAAAAATGTACAGCAACTCTATAATTGGTTTCTATGCAGCTTTCATTTGAACATATGATCACATGGTACAGCAGGGGATGGGATGGCATGTCTAGCCTGGTGGCCTGTGGCTCACCTGGTGTGGTCTGTGCCATATGTGAACCCGGGATGTTTAACCCCTTGGGGATTGATTAGAAGTTGGATAGCCCTGCCTTAGAGGGACATAGAAAAGCATTCTTCCAAAGGCACAATAGAAACTCCCAGCAGGAGATTCAAATCCCAAGTGAATGCTCAGCAACAAGTAAAATGGCATGTGACAGTCATATTAGGATGTGGAACACTCATGATCTTTGTAAAGATGGATTTTGACAGTGCAATTTGATAGCATGAGATATTTTACTAAGCAGTCCAGAAGTAAAAAGAATCGAGGAAATTAATGGATTCCTTAATTATGGAGTATTTATATGGTGACCCTAATGTTCCAAATGTGCTCCCTCAATGTTATTACCATGACTGATGGCTGAGGAGATTTCAATTCTGCTCTTTTTTAGAATTTTTGAGGAATTAGGAAACTGTTGCATATTGTCCTGAACACAATACATGCTTTATGATTAGATATGCAGAAACATCCTCCTGAACATGATGAATGGTGTTACATCATAACTCTGTTTTGAATGTGTTGTGTATGTTAACATTAGCATCCCAGCAATTGTGAAGGTCACTGGGTCAGTGATTGCAGGTCAAATATTACTCTTAATTACTTTTAGGCAATCAAGTAACAGCAAAATGTAGATGTAACTATAGATATAACTTGATCCAAAATAGTCACAACTTCTCTTGTGTACCTCCTGCTGAAGTTAGTATATATAGGAAGCAGTCAAGCTGTGTTTGCACAATGCTGTACCTGGGCTAATGAACTCTGCTGATGAGCTAATTAGCCCAGGTGCACTGGCACATCAATACAGCTATGCTGCTTCTGGTTTGGGAGCAAGATTTCCCTGCAAAGTGTAGACATACCCCTCAGTGCCTCTCTATCATCACACAAGTAACATTGGCACAGTAGTAACCAAAGGCTTGATCCTGTTATCACTAAAGTTACTGAACTGCAAAGTTGTTCCTTTATGGTAAAAGGACAAAAATATTAGAAGCTACTTAGACCCAACCCATTTATGGAATTACATCACTTTCTGAAGCACCTGCTGGTTTGCTGGTCTGTTCTAGTGTTGTTCCAGCATAAACTGCTTAGGTCCCAGGACCATGTGGTGTAATATATAGTAGTTCTTTAAAAATTACATAATGTTGAATATCACTATATAAAGTATCAGTCCAGTGCTTGGATTTAGCCACCTGCTTTTCTCCTTTGTTACCAAAATCTATGGACAGCCATCTATTGCTGAAGGGAGTCAATCATAAAGTCCCCAGCGAATGGTGAACAACTGCTTCTGCAGTGTTGATGTTTGTGTCAAGTTAAGTTTAGGTAACAAGGTGCAATTGAATATTTCTTTCAAAATAAGTGAAAAACAAGCAAGCAGATTGTATTGGTGTATTTTTAGTTACAGAATTGACTGCTTGAATGCAGCATGGTGGATTCATGTATTGCTTTAACAGCAATACATTCTGCCTCTACAACTCATTTAAATCCTACCAGCAACAAAGTGATTAAAAATATTTCAGATCTATCAAGGGTAAAGATGGTTTCCAGAAAACTGAGCCAAAGGATTTTTGGTTGGCTTTTAGGAATACACAGCACAAAAAATCAATGCTCTGTACTGAGAAATCAGGTTTCTGTCAGAAGAAATCAGTGGAAATTCAGGATGCTTGTGCTAAGGAGGAAAATAAAGTGCAATTGTAGTAGAGTTTAAAGGCAGTACCATTTTTGTGATGGTGGAACTTTGTAGTGTTCAGTGGTTTAATGTTTAGGAAAACTTATTTTTCAGGTCTGTTTGCTCTTGCTCAAATAGCTGTTTAAAATATTGAACAAGCTTCTTGTTTATGAACAAATCAGAGAAACAAAGCTCCTACCTGATCCTCAATTATCTTCTGTAGTTCCATATCTGTTCGAGTAAGGATATCTGGATATGGAGAAATGGGTATTCCTGCTTGCAGAAGTTCTTCCCTTTAGTAAAAAAGAAAACCCCCATCAGCACCTGTTAGCATTTTCTTTTGTGAAAACTTTCTGGGTGAGCTAACATAGTATTGTGAATGCCACCGAACATGTGTTGGCTGTGTCTATGCTAGTCTTTTTGGGAAATCTTCAGCGAGTACATTCCCATCTATGGAAACAGCAGCATGACCACTAATATAAACAGAGGTCAGGCATTTTTATCACTGCTTTGAGTCATGGTCAGTATTATGATCTTCACAATTGCAGTTAATGATGCCACCATGGCACCCCTGTTCTGTGCTATGCATAAGTCCCTAAATTTTGTCATAATGTTCTTGTGCAAAAAGCTAAATTGTAACAATTTTAAAGGCTCTCACTGACCTACAGAATGATTGTTTCAAATGTTTACCTACTACAGGATAATCTGCATCATCATTCATGGTAATTTCTAAATACTGTCAGTATGCATTGTTACAAGCAGGAATTCCTAGGTGGCACTTTATACAATGTTACAAAGTCATTTTTTTCAGCATGCAATCAGTGTAGTTCTTGAAGAAATGTTGAATTGCTATTTGGTTTTTTGCAATGAAAAATACTCTGAGTGTGCTGCTGAGTTGCCTTAGTCTCTTCCTCAGGAGTGATTTTTTTTGGTATAGTATAGCTTCCTGGGAATTAGAAACTGTTGGGGGGAGAGAAGCTCTAATCTAAATACCACTGAAGTCAGTAGGAGTCTTTCTACAGACTCTGATGGAAACTCAAGCATGAGGGCCTTATCAGTCCTGCAGAGTGAAATGTTTGTTCCTCCACCTTCTAAAATTAGAGACAAAAAAGAAATATTTGTGGAAATGTCCCCGTTGTCTTTGCTTCTGAAAATTCACAAGATGCCTTGGGGCAGGAAATAGGTAAAATGGGATGGTCCTCTCTGTGCAGGAGAAGGTTCTTGGTAAAATTACCTTATGTTCGTGCTGTTGTCATGATGACTCCTCAAGTATAAGGGGAGGAGAAGGGTTCCCCAGGACCTCTAACTCTATCTTACCTTGCTTCTTGAAAACGTATCTAATTTTAAAAGCAATGCTCCGACTGGAAACTGATTGGTGTATGATCTGTATTTAAATAAAGCCATAAAATGTTTCCTGAGAATGTACACTTTATCCCATTTGTTTGAGCCTTCATGAAAGATTGTACCTAACAGATAGACAGGTTGCGCTATTAAAGCTGGCACCCAATTGACTATATCATATATGTTTTGCACTCTTTCCAACCTGTGCCATTTTTGACTAGCTGGTTGGTTAAATTCTTTCAACTTCTTAGTTCCACATCATCTCCCTCTCAATTTTGTGCTGTACAACACAATACAATTTCACCTGGAGAAGCCATCTGAATTGCTTAAATTTCCTTGGAATTGATTTTGTAGCATCTGAAGTACAAGTGGTAGTTTGCTCAGTGTGCACACTAAATAACCCTGAATTGATTTAAGATGAACCTGGTCAGTGAAGATCGATTCAGGGCACGGTGACCCACTAGAGAAAAGGGGGATACAAATTATGATTTCTTCTAGTGAAGCAGAAAATAGATGTCAACTTACCGATCAAATCCTCCTTTGCTGGCTGCAGTGGGGATACAGCTCTAAACTGATAATCCTTAAACTTTTGCTTAGGACTGTGAGAGTGAAAGGGGAAAAAAAATACTGCCCTCCATTTTACAAAACGACTTTCAAGAAAACAGCCATTCCCATCAGTTCACTATATTCTTTGTGATTCACTAGCCCTCTAACACAGAGCAACAGCAGCAGTGGAGTCACCTGAGTGTGTTGAAAGCTGATATTTTAAAATGAGTTTTTGCTGTTTCCACTATGCTAATCTACATGCTAGTTTTCTTCTGCTTTATTTTGTACTAGCATTATTCATACATTTTAAACAGACGAAGAAAAATAGACTGCAGGTTATGTACAGTTCTAAATGCAGCTTTATACAGTACCTGAGTGCATTTTTGCAACCACAGTATTTTCAGCTAACTGGAGTGCTGAATCCCCAAGGTACCTGACAGATGTTTGTGGTATGAACCAACTGTACAAGTATTCTCTAATGTAAAACCACTCTAACTTCACACATGAGACCAAAAAACGAAGTTGAGTGAATTTGATATTCACATTGCTAACAAGCTTGAACTGTCTTATTGAAATCCATGCCAATTTATCAGCAAAACTGAAGCTGCCGCCAACATAGTGGGTAACATGGTGATATTTAACTACAGATTAAAAAAGGTATCATTAATGGTTTTCATAGTGTGGATGCATCATCTATAGATGCTGCACTTATAATAATAAAATCTTTAATTTCTAATAAAAGATAAGTGTTAAAAGTATACATGTTATTAATTTTCCTTATAAATCTATCTGCTGAAGCTCTTATTCTTAAGCTTTTAACCATGCTAATGAATTGACATACTTATCTACATACTGCCTCTTAAATATTCTCCTGTCATAAATGGGTGGATTGTTTAAAGTATCAAAAAACCTCCTTAGTCCATACCAGAGGTAAATTAGTTGCCCTCTGTGGCAGATGGAAATTTAAACGCAGACTTTATTATACTTCCAGTGTCAGATCCTTTTGTTTACTGAATTGAAAAAAAGAATGAATTAAAAAAATCCCACTGCAATTAGTACAGCTATTTTTCTGCCACTACCTTCCATTTAAATGTTGGCCTGTATCGTTAGCCAAATTGCAGTCTCCTTGTTCTGTTCCACCAGTGCAAAATGGTTTTAAAGCCACCATTTCTTGCAACAGCAGGACTTCCCCTGTGTAAAAAGATTTTCCATTACTGAAGGAGACACAATGACAACTGGATAGGCTGGTATAGGGTGAGGTCAGAACACAGAGGATATGGCAGATGCTTCCCTGTATCTTACTAGTCCTCAGATCTCATACCAGTGTCTCCTGGTACCCCTTTCTAAAGTGCCCTCTTCCCATGCAGCCAAGAATGAAAATCCCTTTCCTTGAATCAAGCTGTAGAGTCACTAAGTTTATATTTTAATTTAAATTTTTTATGATTCCTTTTTTTTGTTCTATTTGCAGCTGCCAAAGTGAGGCACTCTCTCCTTTACTGAATTCCCATGTATTTTTAAAAAGAGCACTGACAGGCTGTCAGATTTTTTTTTTCTAACAGAAATGTATGCTCAGTCACCTGCAGAAGTTAGGGAAGACTTCAGTTCGTCTGCCTTACCCTTGTTGGCCCTGACCTCAGAGACATACCAGCAGCTATGCCTCCTTTCCCCAAGCCATGCTTTTTGCATCAAGAGTTTACAGAGCCGTTGCATTGGCTCAGTGTCAAGGAGATATTCCCTTTACTCCTGGGATATTCTCTGGAAGTTGGATCCAATGACATTGCACCTTCTCTTAGCTGTAAGAGTGATGCGGCACAGTGAAATATCTGGCCCAGAGTTTCTAAATCAGGTTGGGATTTTTTTTGCATGAAATATGCTATATAAGTGGAATAAGCATCTTGAAAACATACCTATTGTGTTTTGCATTATTTTAAATACCGAGGGTAGTAGCCACCTCTATTTTGCCATGCAAATCAGTTTTTGCACCATTCCTGGCTGGCTGCTGCATTAGTTTTTCTCAGATTAGTTTGTTTATTTTTCTAATATAAGTGTTTTGCTTTCATCTGCAGATCTCTCTAATAGAGATAGTTATATTTTGTTTCTTCTCAGTGAACCAGTGTTTTTTTTTAAGCTGCCAGGTTTCCTTTCAGTTGCTGAATGCTTGTTTTGGACACTTGTTTCAGCTGGAATTTTGCCTATAAATTATTATTTCCTCAGTCTTCTCTGCTAAATTATTGTAGCTGGATCTCAGTCCATGAAAATTGCTTTTTAAACTAGGGATGAGCTGAGCTATTATTTTTTAATTTCAAGGAAGAACTTCAAACAACTCTCTATTCTTTTGGCAATTGCAATCATTTTATTTATATTGAAAATGTTAGATAGTAACTCCTTAAATCTGTAATAGAATAATGTACACATGGTACTAGGCTAATGTACATTAAATTATATGGAAGGATGAAACCTGACATAACCAAATAAAAAGTGATGCATGCTTCAGTAGTATATTGTGGGAGGTCTTTTTAGTATTTTCTTAAAGTGGGAAGAAGCAGGTAAATAGCTGCAAGACATGGAACATTGCCAATAAGCCCTGGGTAAAAAGAGCAATGAGCAATAAGTGGCTGAGGCATCTCCAATTTTTATTTGCAATTTCTCACACAGTCAACTACTGGGAAATTTTATTTGGGCCTTATTACCTGACCCGAGGATTGACATGTCTGTGCTGGCCTTAATTGTTGGTTCAATTATTCCTTGGCTCTGCTTTGTTATTATGGGACTGTGGTTAGTCGGAGATTTCCTTTATATAGCAGTATGCTGCAGTAAGTTTTTGCTTCTTTCATTGCAGCATCCCTGCTATTCATTTGTTGTAATATCACCACAAGACATTCAGAAAATCTTTTTTTAAATAATCCTCATCCTCTTTGGTACATCCTTTGCCTGGAGTGACCCGGCTTCTCATAAGCAGCTGCCTAAAATGAATGTTTTGTGCACATAACTGTTTCATATTTTGCTTATGCAATTACCTCTGTACACCTAAACAATTTTTGGGAAAGCACAGGGGCTGCTCTTTAAACTTATTCCTATTTGAATCTAGTTATTCATGATGTGTCTGTAATATACCACCTGAACTAATAGGTCCAAAACATCACTTTTTTCTCCTGCAGTTGTACACGAATATACTAACGAAAATATGTTTCTCTTCTATAGAAGATTTTGTGGTTGCTACTATACAGAAAAGAGAAATGGGGTCTTCATTAGGCAAATCACAGCCCACAAAGAGAAGCGATGAATAAGAGTCATATGACCTTAATCAAATCTTGTTCTTTATGAATATTTGGTGGAGGTTGATGACAGTTCACTTTTCTCGTATTTTAGATTGGCTGGGGGTGGCTATTATTAAAATCTCATTAATTCCAGATATATTTTAACTATGGAGGATTTTTCTGATTGTTAGACAAAACTTTTATGTTTTCCTTAAGTTTTGCTGAGCAACCTTAGAGTTGAAAAATATGTATACTCAAGAATATTGTATTTTAAAAACTTGTAAACCATTAAAACTATGAAAATTAACAAACAAAGTAAATTTGATTAAGGAAAATATTCAGATATACTGATAGGATCAGATTCCCAGCTGGAGTAAAATTGCTTTACCTCCATAGAAGTGGTCCCACAACTCATTCAAGATACAATAAATAATCATTTGTAAAATGCTACATTTCAAAACATTCCAAGTTCTGCCAGACTTTGTGATCTTCCATGAACTTCCAGAAATCTCTTCAAGTTTGAAGGAGAACCAGACCAGCAAGCTAAAGGGTTATGGTTGCTACTAGGCAGTAGGAGTGTGTGAAGTTGGCCCCATTCAATTTGGATTCGGATTCGGCCTGAATCGGGGACAGTGATTCGATTTGTTGATTTTGAGCACTGGCCCCAATTCGATTTGGCCGAATTTGAAGACTCAGTGCTGATTTGTGTCAAGGAAAATTTTGATTGAATGCTGCCAATGCAGAGAGAATTAAAGCTAACATGCGCAAGACAGGCTCATGGAATTTTCCATTGAGCTCACCCAGCATGTGTCCCCTGGGCGACCCCAAGAGCTGTCAGTCAGGCTGACCTACTTTTCAGCCCTGCGCATGCTTGATAACAGCGGAGAGCTCAGACTCACGCATGCTCAGCCAGCTAAGAGCATGATGTCATTCGGCTAGAAAGTTCTTTGAGGGACGCATTCTAATTGGCCACCAAATTGGTATAAAAGGTTAAGGAGCCCCTCCCTAGGGGGGAGATCCATTCAACTGAGGACAGAGGCTAGTTCTTAGGGACTGTCCCTCAGTTAGGTCTCCTCCAGCATGGGCTCTCGCTGCGTTTCGTACCTCGTTTATACTGTATTGATTTTCCGGTTACTGGACTGTTTTCGGCTCTGATTTTGACTTCGCTCTCGGATCACCCTCGATACTTCATTATGACTTACCTGGCTTTTGACTTCGGCTATCACCTCAACTATCTGATCGTCCTTCGGGACTGGCGTCACGACTCAAATCAGTTCACCGAGTTACAGGTCATCTTATCGTGTGTTTACCCTTTCATAAGCTGTCGACCAGCTCTGGAACTAGCCAGCAGGCAGCCGCCCCTAGCTCCAGCTAGATAGCAAGGGCTTGCTGGTGAACCCCGTGAGCCGACAGACCCCTCTGTTTGTTTATTGTTACCATCCACTGTAACTGAAGATCGTTGCCTACACCTCAAAAGCACAAGTCAAATAAATCCCACTTGTTTAAGAAACCACACGCAACCACCACTCAGTACTCCATTGCCAAAAACTCCCGCCTGTCCGCTCCAATTGCCACCACCCAGCCACCCCACCGTGACCACGACCGTGAGCTTGGCTCACCAGCTCCGGGGCCGTGACAATTTGGAGAATCAGCTATTGGACGTAGACACATATTTTTTTCTACATACCTTGAGATAGCAGGCATGGCTCGTGATTGCTGTGATGCTGGGGCATATGGAGCATCCCAAAGGAGTACGGGGGGCCCCCTGTGTGCTCGGCAGTGAACCCAGAAGTGGACCAGAAGTACTTCCAGTCCACTTCAGGATCTGCCCACTGCACCCCCCTGCATCCCCCTGGCTTGGCAATCTGCCGCAGGGGGACCTTGGGTGCCCCCCGGCCAGGAGGCACCAGTCGCTGAGCCGGGTGGACATGGGGCGGTCCTCCCGGCATGCTCCCTGGCAGACGTGGAAGTGGACCAGAAGTGCTTCTGGTCCACTTCCAGGTTGGCTGCGAGCCCTGCATCCTGCTGTGGGATGCTCCATGCACCCCAGCATTGCAGCACTCATGAGCCCCTACCACCTAGAGGTATGAAGAAAAAACATTTAAAGCTATGTCTCTATGTCTGAATCTCTGAATCTTTCTGACTCTCTCTGGATCAATTTGGAGTGTTCTGAATCAATCCAGAGAGATTAAAGGGTCCTCTGACTTGATTTGGATTTGAAGATTCGTCCACTGAATCAGGCCAAATCTCTGCCAAATCAAATCAGGGACCGAAGCTTCGCACAGCCCTACTAGGCAGATCAGCACTTTGAGATTGTATCTTATCCAACATTAGTCTGCACATTATCTGAACTGCTGTGCCATCTTCATTCAAACCAATCAGTTGATCTCCATGACCTCTAAAGTGGTTTTATACCATCAGCTGTTTCAGATTTCAAACCTGCTATGTCACAGAAGGGAGTAAACATTTTCATATGAGAAACAATACTGTATACCAGCTCTTAGTTATAGACCAGTCAGTGGTGTTCCTCAGCAAACACTCCTATAAACCTAAGTTTTTATATGCACTTTTTCTTATTTTGTAATTGATCCAAAAAAGTCTTTCACTCAGATACAGTCATTC
>NW_017729024.1:74926903-74947059 GCF_001723915.1 Gavialis gangeticus
TTCCCCCCCCCCCCCCCAAGATTATTTTGGGCTAACAAATCGCAGAATATTTAAAAAATGAAATCAAGTATAACATGTGTAAGTGATGTTATCCCCATGGAAATCTTTGGCTTTCCTCAAATTGCATTTTACAATGTGTTCATTTCCTTGTGAACAAAGTGAAAATGTCTGCTTCTATATATTTCACCTAAGCAGCAGAGTGAGCATGGTGGTACAGGGAGGAGATCAATTCTAGAGGTCTCTGACTTACTTAGAAGGAAACAGCATTTATCAGAAAGTTTTTCAAATCTTCTGCAAAAATCTTTTAACCTTTCTGCTATAAAACCCTGGCAGTTTTAGCTTTCTGTTGACATCTACATTTCTCATACTTCTCAGCCTACTCTTCTGTGTTACGTACTTCACAATTTCTTAGTCCAGAATTTTTGCTATTACCTTTCCTGATTCAGATAAATATATTCATTTTATCTAAAATAAGAATGGTTCAATGTGTTACAAGTATTTTTCAGTTTTCTTTAATAAAAATCAGCCTGATATCTGTATGTGTAGATTTTTATACAAATAGGTTTAAAGTAGTTAGCATTTAAATAAATAATTGATTTTCAAATTAAACTGCTTGTACCTCACATTGACAGCTAGGTATGGAAATGTTATTCCATTGCAAAGCACAGAGCTACTGTATGCACAGTTTTCATACCAATTGGCAATACTTTTCTTAGAAACTTACATCATTAAAGCAGGGTGACTTTCTAGTGTAGTTCATATCTCATTATAGATTATTTTTGCCAACTTACTGGAGTTAGCTATACCGATATAAGCATTTTTATACTGATATAATTTTAAACCAAGGCCATGTACAGATGATCTGATTACCAGGAATCTTACCACTCTCTTGGTAGAAAAGACATTCCAGCTTTTTCTTCTGGAGCAAAAATGGCCGTTCTGGGAGAAAAATAACCTGACTCTAACTAGGTAGAAGTCACTCCTGAAAGAGTTTCCCTTGGGAGAATTAAAGTCTACACACTTTCCTGCAGCTTAACTCCCCCAAGAGATGAGGAGTGGAGCCATGGGAAAAAACTCCCATGCCTTCCAAAGACTGGGATCACCCAGGTGTCCAAGGGAGCTGTTCCTTTCCCTCCTAACTAGGAGAGGAGTAGCATTGAGCTGCTCTCTGCCAGCTCCTCACACAGCATAGTCCCCAGAGTAAAAAGCAGGTGAGGGGCTTTACTCCATTTCTTCAATCCCCCCCAGGAACAGGAAGACTGGAGAAGCCCACTTTTCCCCCAGACTGGGATCACCCCAGTCTCAGGAAGATAAAAGAAGTGGGGAGGGGAAGGGGGTGACACACTGAATGTCTGTACTACTCCCTCTCCCAAAATAATTTCTAGCAGTAGAGATTTTCCACCACTAGAAATTAATGTTTCTACACAGCCCAAGATAGATAAGTCAACCTCTAAACTGATATAGCTAAACCAGTATAAGAACTGAGCCCAGACAAGTCCTGAGAGAGGTTATCTACAGAGGTAATCAACTCTAATAATAATTTACAGCAGCAATAACAACTAATACTCAAACTGTGGATTATTCTACACACAGAAAATTAAACTATTGCTTACTTTGCTGGAAAAAGTATTTAAAAGAACAACAACAAAAACAAAAGTATGCCTTATTATAACCTTAATACCTTTTTCTTTCTGAAAAGTCAAGGAGCTGACCCATTTTTAGTTTTTAATCTCCAACCATGCCTCATATTTCTACTTCTTTTTAACATATCCAATGAAGTAAATGAGGAAAGCTAGTTATCTGTATTTTTTAAAAGATTTAAAAAATAATTAAGACATATACATTCTATTGTGTACAAAGAGCTTGGGACTCTGTGCCTTAATATTCAAAAGTATTTAAAGATCACATTATGATAAATGGTATTTGGTGGAATAATTCCATGCAAAATAACACAAGAAGTTGGGTTGCCTATAGGGGTTGTAACCTCATTAGTTCTTCTGTTAACTTTACCCAAACCAAATGGCTAAGCAGACCATTGTGTGCTTAGAAGTGCTACACACTTCTGGAAACCAAAGTACAAACAAACAAGACAGACAAGTTACTCTGTAACTAAATGAACACTGCTACAATTTCCAGAGTAATTCATAGGCAAAACACCCTGCCTCACTTCATTAGCCAACCAAAATGTAATTACTTTACATCAGTTGTCTAACAACAAATAAGCCAACCTTATATGTTTAGCAGTAAAAAGCTGCACTATGCTTTCAAGAAACAAAACGTGAGCCGGCATCTAAAAGGCTCTGTAAACCCCAAAGTCTCTTTATCATACTAATATCATTACAATGAATTACAAAGTAAATTTTGAAGTTTCATGAATAAGCAGGTTTTTAGACTAGCTAGAATTTAAAAAGCCCCAAACTTTTAAAAGTGAATAATGGTTAGACATTGAAAACCATTATTAGCTGACACATTTAATTTTGAGTAATATTCTAATTAATAGACTCCAATGTGAGAAGCAAATGCTTATTCTTCTCATTTTCAGCTTTGCTGGACAGGGATAATAAATAACTGTTCAGTACTATAACTATGTTTGCATTTCCTGCATATGCAGTGCTGTTCATGACACTAGGCATACTTTTTAGCAAGGTTTTTGTCACAGAAATTCCATAAGAGCATCCAGAATGTCAACTTGGGCCCTGATACATTAAGGTTCTGAATCATGGCAACCTTGTGCATTTGCCAGGTCAGAAATTTAAGCATGTGTATCTCTGGACAGAATTGAAAAGGAAGAGTTTTGTTTCCCAGGTGTCCATACCTTTAATGGAGACATCTAATAGGGGTGTGTGAAACGGGCCGTATTCAATTCAGATTCAGATTCAGCCCATACTGGGGGAAATTATTCAATTTATTGATTCAGATCACTATCCCTGATTCAATTCCGCTGAATCTGAATCTGCAGATTCAATGCTGATTCAGAGAATCAGTGATTCAGCCATAGACACAGCTTTAAATGTTTTTTCTACATACCTTGAGGTACCAGGAATGGCTCATGAATGCTGCAATGCTGGGGCAGCTAGAGCATCCCACAGGAGTGTGCCCCCCACCCCACGTGCTCAGTGGCAAACCCAGAAGTGGACTGGAAGTACTTCCAGTCCACTTCTGGGTCCACTGCTGAGTGTGCAGGGGGGCCCGCTGTGCCCCCCCGGCTTAGTGATCAGCTGCAGGGGGACCCCAGGTGCCCCACCAGACCCAGGAAACAGTCCCCGGTGGACCCAGCGCAGTCCCCGGCAGACCCAGAAGTGGACTGGAAGTGTTTCTGGTCCACTTATAGGTCTGCTGCTGAGCACACTGGGGAGCCTCCAATGCTCCTGTGGGACACTCCATCCACCCTACCACTGCAGCATTCATGAGCCACCTGGTACCTTGAGGTATGTAGAAAAAACATTTAAAGTTATGTCTATTTCTGAATCTCCGAATCTCTCTGAATCAATTTGGAGGGTTCCAATTCAATTTGGAGAGATTAAAGAGTCTCCTGATTTGATTCAGATGCAGAGAGTTGGCCACTGAATCAGGCCAAATCTCTGCCGAATTGAATCAGGGACCAAAACTCTGCATAGCCCTAACATCTAAGTGTGTTTTAGTTTGAGGGGTATTGTGTGGGACCCCATTTTTCTCTTGGAGTTAGGGAACATTTATGCTGTTCCCTGTTGTCCTGACTTTATGAATTGCTGATAGGTTAGGATGCAGTGGCTTAAACCTTGGCATAGGCAGCTTCTCCCATATAATTTTTGCATTGTTTGCATGCCACCATTATTAAAAGCAGGGTTGAGCTTCAGGTGTGAGCTGTCACCTCTCTCCTTCCAAGCCTTATTGAAAGTATTTTTATTGGCCCCTTTGTTGCTACTCATTTAGTAGGAGAATCATGTATTTTCCTCTTGCTAATTACATTATACACCTTTTAAAGATCCCCTCATCATAATTTGAAATGAAAAGGGTTATATGGCCTTTTAGTCCAAAAGAGTCAATTTTTATCAGATAGACAGCATAGTTTCCTTCAGCTACAGCAGCAATGAAGTACTATTCTCTTTAGAATAATTCAGTCTCTGACACCCTCAGAGATTCAAAGCACAGAGACTTGCCATGAGACAGGCAGTAATGTTTGCTGGAGCAAAACAAACTGCAGAACAAACCAGGTTCAGTGAAGGCCTGAGGGCAAAGAAACCAATGAAATTGTGGAAAACATTGTGGTCAAAAGGGTCAAGACATGAATTGGCCAGATAGGCATTCTCAAATTGTACTTAGGAAAATGAACTATTCAGTGCCTTTTGGGATGCATTCAAGTATCCCATTATGGGATACCCAAATGATTTTATGCATGCCCATACTAATCTCAGTCAAAATGGAGGATGTTACAGGCACATGCAGTAATGAAACATATCAGTGCCTGGCTATGTTCTAGTCTAAGTGCAGAAAGGCATAGCTCAGCAGATAACACTTTATAAACCTTTAGCTTGAACAATACTGAATGGAATATTACATTTAAAGTACATGCACATTTACATGTAAAATACAACTAATTTGGTCTTTGGTAAGTACAAGTATGACTCCACCCATTTCACATGGAAATGAATATGACATCATGGACCTCAATGGAATCAGGATTACATCCTGGCCTGAAACAGGTTTTAAGGATACTTGCTGTCAGAGAAGGCAAGGCATGAGAATCTTCTCACTGTGGTAACAGGGTGGCTGCAGAGCCACTCCACAGAGAGACAATGTGTCACTCGCTGTACTCTAGTACACCAGCTGTCTTCACAATCCTCACACTGTGCTGCAGAGTGACAAAAGCTGACCCTGAGTAGTCTGGGTCAGCCAATTAGGGCCACCCTGTGGACTACTGCCATCTGTCTTCAGGCAGACTGAGGGAGCCTGCAGAGCATGCTGAGATGTGTGTACAAGGGCCCTGTGGTTATGCAGCATGAGTACTGAAAGCTCTTTGCTGTTTGGGGTCTCAGCATTCAAATGTGTGTTTAGGCATCTCCAAGTAATTTTTTATACCAAGAAAACAAACCCAGAAGCATTCTCCCAGATCATTTGAATGTATGTATGTAGAGATCTTGAAAGTGCTGGCTGGGGCATCCCTGGAGCATCCTTACTGCCTCAGTTCTGGGGATTTGGAGCAAGTGGGTAGGACTTACTTTACAGTGGCTGTCTTGATTTGTGTAGATATTGACTTGTGGTACTTTTGCAGCTCTCTCCTAACCAAGAGGAGAGAGAAGGATCAGACATTGGAAGATATGTCAGCATCACTCTAGCCCTGCCATTCCTATGTGCATTTCTATATTAAGGGGCTTGTATGAAGCACAGATCTGTATAGCGCAAAGAGGACTGTTTCCTATTTGGTCTCCATTTGTGATGATGAAAATAGAATAAGATATAGATGAGGAAGCATATATACCAGCTCTATTTTAGTTAGGACCCCCCTTCCCCCCATTCCAGAAGGATCAATTGAGCAGAAATACTGGTTTTAATAGTATATTTTTGTGCACAAAAAGGCCACCTGAAGGGCAATAATATACAGAAAGAAAAACCTGTCCTCCATATAATAGGTAATTCATCCCATAAATGATATGCAAGCTTTTTTTCCCTCTGGCTGTTTTCTCATCTGGTGCTTTATTTCCTCTACCCTAGGAAACTTTTTAGAATTCATCTATAATAGAATTTGTCTTTCCTAGATTATGATTTGTATTCCAATAGGACTGAGAAGTGCTGGTCATGGACCAGAACCCCATTATTTTAGGTGCTGACAGCAAAAGATACAGAGTCAATAACTGTCACAAATAGTTTACAATCTGAGTGCAAGATAAGAGATAATGGATAACAGACATGTAACAGGACAGCTTCTGGCTACCAGTGGCAGCTGTTATTTTTGTGGCCTCCCTCTCTCAAATTAGTGGGAACAGTCATCCTATTTGCCATGCTATTATTGATGGATCAGATAGACTGATCACAAAGTACAAGTAAACAGTGAGACAACATTGGTCAACAAGATAGGCAACGACCTTAATATACCAAGAACAAAACCATTCTCAGGGTTTTTTTGTAGGCATCATGGTTAAAGAGAGTTTTGAAGGAGGGCAATAAGTATGTTTTGCAGATATTCATAGGAAACATTACCCAGTCCTGAGAGGCAGCATGGGAGAAAGCACAAAGGTACTTGTTTGAAATCTCGACAAGTAATGGGGGCTGGCAATATACTATACTATACTATACTGAAGTGCCATGGATGTATGTAAATAGTCAATCCTGAAACTGGTGTGCTTCATTTTGAATTGGCCAAGCTGAAATTCACAGCCTGTTTCAGAATGTCCTGTTTGAATTCAAACTCTTTTCTTCTTGATCCTTTCTCTCCAAAAGCAAGGCAAATCCCCCACCCCTACTTAATGTATTTTAAAAAGGCTCAACTGCCAAAGAAAATGTCAAATTTTGCATTCCTTTTCCAAAGAACCACAATTCATTATTTTGAGAACAGATTATTATGTATATATCTACAGGTTTTTGAGAGGTAATATGATAATAGAGAGACTATAGACCAAAAAGAGGTCTGGGTAAAAAGAGAGCCAGTTTATAACCTGTGAAATCAAAATTAATTCAGTGAAGTAGCGCAAAATGTCAAGTGTTGTGAAAGACACAAACACTACATAGTCTTTCCTTAATTCAAATAAACCCAGGCTTAAACCATTTAATCGGAGGAAGCTTCCATCATGCAACATGCTTTTTACTTTAGGTATTAATGATGTTATTTTAAAGGCCAGATTCTTGTGCAATTAGCATAATGGCAAATATAACTCATTTATATTCTGTGTAATATGCCTGTATGGAATCAGGCCCTTTTTATATTCATGAGACAGTAATATAACTTACTAATGGAAAAGTCAAAGGAAGCCATGTGCATAACCATTCTTAGCTTATGATAAATGTGTTTATTATCCTGTCCCTTGTGAATGTGTAGCCTAGGAAAGACAGTGGCTGAGCAGCAACTCCATAAACAATCCATCAGGATCTGTGCGTACACCATTTAGGAACTGTGACTGTAGCCCATGCAGCCATGCCTAAGCTAGCTCTATGTGGTATACACATGCCCTTATGCTCTCCAAGCTTTTCTGAAAGCAGCTGTTAACATTCTGGGGCAAGCCATCTAAAAAGAACCAAAAGGAGTCAGTGCCATAGAACAGCCCTGCACCAGCCCACAGGCCTTACCAGTCAGAGAAAGTAATGTCTGCTGCACTGTCTTCCTGCGGGGCACATTGGTTGTCTTAGCTCAGGGGCAATAAAAGGCATTAGGCTTTTGTGAGCAAGGCTTCCTTTGGTCTCTACCTGGGCAGCGTAACTCCAAACTGTCCCCAACATAGGCTCTATTTCTGGCTGCATTTTTTTTCTTTTTTCATATTTTCACAAAAGTCAGAGACAGAAAAGACATATTAAAACATAGGCACAACAGCCTTGTTTCAGCAAAGGATTCTCGTATGGGCTTAACTTTAAGCTTGGTTAGTGCTCATACTGATTGATAAGGGCCTATGTTTTCATAAGCAATTAGTAAATTTTTGTGTGTCTCTGTTTTCAAGTTCCTAGCTTGGGACAGGTTCAACGAGGCCTGATTTTCAAATGTGTTTGACACATTAACATGTCTCAAGTTAGTTACCCAAAGCAAAGTCTTTAGTCACTTTTGAAGAATACAGGTAGGTCAGAGTATTCCTATAATGATACATAGTTTATCATTGGATAATTAACAGTTGAGGCCAACAGACATCACGGCCACCTAGAAGGACGAGGCCACCTAGAACAGCATGGGGGTAGGGAGCACTGGCACAACCTTTAGACCATTAAAAACTGGTTTTGGGCCCATGCCACCAGCAGCAACTGGTGGGAGTGGATCATCCTGGACACCTGGGCCAGTGAACAGTGGGTCCAGACCTTCCACATGTGCTGAGCCACTTTCATGGACACTGAAGGTGGCCCAGCTGTTCCCCTACATCGTGCACCAGGATGTCAACATATGGCCATGCCTCACTCTAGAGAAGTCGGTGGCCATCACCATCATGAAGCTGGCCACCCCCAGCAGTCTTCATTATGTTACCTTCAGTGTTGAGCAAGTCCACAGCTGGGGAGGCCATCCAAGAGGTGGGCCTGGTCATCCAGAACATCTTGGACACCGCTACATCCACCTCAGCCCACAAAACTTGGTCACTGGCCTCTCCCACTTGGGCTTCTCCAATTGCATGGAAGCCATGTATAGCACCCAAATCCCTATCCTCTGCCTGCCCAAGGATGCCCAGGTGTTCATCAATGACAAGGTGCTACTTCTTCATTCTTCAGGGTGTCATCAACCACTGGGCCTAGTTCTCCTACATCTTTGCCAGGTAGGTGAGCAGCATCCACAATGCCTGCATCTTCTGCAACTCCCTGCTCTCTGAGATGATGGAGAATGGACCTTATAGTCCTGGAGTCCCTGATTTCATTATTGATGCTGTGGTCATCCCTCCCCATATCAGCAGAGACTCAGCTTATGAAAACCTTCATAAGGCAGCTAGATCACTTGAAGGAGTACTTCAACTACTGCCTCAGCAGGTGCTGAATGACAGTGGAGTATACCTTTGGTTGCCTCAAGACATGCTTGCAGGCTCTCAGCATGCACCTTAAGGTGGACAAGGAGAACCTGGTGCACCTCATATGTCCTCTACAAGATCTGTGAGTTCAGGGGGGAGGTCTTCTGCAAAGCCTGGGCAGAGGAGGCGCAGCATGTGGACTGGGCATGGCAAGTTGTGCATATATGGTGCAGGGGGAGAGCATGAACTTCCCTTCCCCACCCCAATGTCAGAGACTTCAGCCCCTCAAAAAGGCAGGCAGTCTGAATTCATGAATCCCTGGCCAACTGCCTAGTCATCCTTGATGACCAGGAGCCCTTCTCAAATGAATAGGGCCTGGAGGGCATCAAGTGTCTGTGCCATGGCACTGAGCCATGGATCTCTTGGCCTGGACTCATCTGGCCCTGCATCCCACGCACAGTTGCCCACAACGCAGGCTGCCTGGACACTGTTGTCCTTCCCCTCTACCCCCTCTCACTTCACCCAGGGACACACACTGGGATGCAGGAAAATGTGGCACAAGGAAGAGACATGCCTCAATTTACAGGTTTGAAGTCGCCAAACTTTTCTCATTTTTAATACATTTTCAACATTGCCTGTGGCAAAACTTGGTTCCTTTTCCCAATTAACATCAAACCAGTAAACCTTTGGGGTGGGGAGGTGAGCAGGGGAGGTTTATGAAAGGGCAAAATAACCTGGAAGAGGAACTTAGGACAGGGATGAGGGGGTGGGTTGGGGTCAAAAGAAATGCTGCAGGGACTGACCACTGAGGGGAGTGTCAGTGGAGCTCTTACACTGCCCCTTCCCTCTGTCCTTCTCTTACAGGGGAGGCATTTCAGCACTGTGTCCATGCAGGAATGATACTTTACTTCTGACATTTCCCTGGTGAGTCAGCCAGGCCCAGAGGGATGAGTTTTACCACAACTCTCAGGGGAACACCAGCCAGTATGCCCTGCTCCTGCTGCAGGACATGTGTACCAGAGAAGCCCAGATTTCTACTCAGTGTGAGAATCTGCCTTGCATACTACTTGTGGCTCCACTATAAGCTGACACCTGAGGATGAGTTTGTGATCGCCACCACTATTGACCCGATGCTGAACCCATGACCTGACCCTGGGAGAGGTTCCCCAGATCCTGGCTGCCTAAGAAGAGTCCTGCTGTGTACTGCCCGTGGCTTCCCAACACCATTCTCCTACTTTGAAGGCACCAAGAAGGGTAGGGGTAGGAGTAGCTTTACTTTCAGGGGTTGGAGTGGGGAGGTGGTCCAGAACTGGGGTGGATCTGCAACTGCTTTGATGAGTTGCATTGAGGGGTCAGTACAGTGCATCATGAAACTCAAAGTCACTAGCACCCGTGGATTTTCCCCAGGGATTGGACCAGAGGTGAGTGGTCCATCTCTACCTTTCTTGCACTGGGAGGGAGGGAGGGAGGGAGGGACAGTGGATGGTTGGCAAAGGGGAATTTTTCTTGTTCCTGTTGTATTGCAACTCCAGTCATTCTCATAGATAGCTGTATGTTATCTTCTGTCCCTAACTTCAGTGTCTTCTCTGCTACCTGGGACCATGGCACTGCCAATCACAGAGGGCTGCTGAGTACCTACACTTGTACCAGTTTTTTTCACTTCATCTTCAGAGCTCAATGAACTCTCTTAGTGCCTTTCCATGAGTGCAAAGGGGATGGAGAGTGGGGAGGGAGGGGTGCTGTTTCAGCACCAATGCTCTGGCCAGTTGGGAGGAGCCTCAGCTTCTCCCAGTAGCTGAGCATGGCCCTGAGAGGGCAAGGAGGTGTGAATGAGGCACATTTATGTTTCCATAAAATGGGAGATGGACTGTTAACTGCCCAAGGATGGGGGTAGAAGGCCTGATGCCTTGGTTTTAGTCCAGGATGGGTGGCAGGAGGGGGGGAGTGCAGGGGGTGACTAGTCTGCCCAGTGCTGAAAGACAGAAACCTCTCTTCCCTCCCCACCAGGGGGCTTCATGTTTCCCCCAGTTTATGGGTTCTGTCACAGCTGCATGGAGCAGGAGCAAACTGTACCATCCTAGGCTGCAGTGCCTGACTCATCAGCAGAACTCTTCTGGGGGTTATCACTATCAGCTGATCTCTTGCCTTATGGCCCCTGAAGACCTGCTTCTGAGCACTTGATTGCCCCATCGTCCTGGAGCCTCCCTGTACCGTCTCTTCCAGTGGGGTCCTTGCTAATGACTCCTTCTGCCCCCTGCTGGTACCGTAGGTGTGTGGGGTCTTGACAACCCTGTCTGCAGCAAGGAAGTGAGACACCTCCTCATAGAAGGGCATGGTCTGCCTCCTGACCGCAGACTTTTTGTTGGTATCAGGCACATGTTTATACTGGATCTTCATCCATTTAGTTTTGGCAAGCACTGCATCTCGTTCTTGTTGTGGCCCTATGCCTGCACCTGCTGGGCAATGCACTTTAAGATATCCCTGTTCTGGTGCCCTTTGGGGAGCTGGTGTTAGGTCTCCTCCTCTCCCCATAGTCCCAGTTGTGTGACTGGGTTTGGGTAGTGGAAGAGGATGTGATGGGTTGATCCACATTGTACAGTCGTGCCTGTGGGGTCTCAGCATCCATGGGTGGGTGAGGTTCTAGCCGCGAGGGGGTGGATGGAAGGAAGGCTGGAAGGTTGGATGGAAAGATGGACAGATGGAAGAAGTAGTGGATGTGCATAGGTGCGTGTCCTGGCATGTGTCTCTCCCTCTCAGTGCAGCTGGGTTGGCCCCTGGTCCAGGGTGACTGAGGCTCCATTAGTCAGGCCACTCCTACAACCTCAAACTTTCTAGGGGCTTCCAGCAGACATCCTGTAATTCTGGCAACACTCTATGACCCAGCCTGGAAATTTCCAGTGTCCTGTAACTTACAACATGGAGGCAGCTGGCCATGCCCCAGCTGCTCCTGAAGTTTCCAGGGGTATCTGGCTGCTTGCCCTTGACCCACCAGAGGCAAGCTGCTCACATTGGCTCCTGGTGCGGGGGGGGGTCCATACTGGGGTCCAGGTGGCAGTGTGCCTGGCTCTGGCCTCTGCAGTGTAGCTTCTGGGAGCCAGTGTTGGGGTCTGTGGAGCTGTGCTTGAGCGTGAGGGTTCCTCTGGGCTCAGTTTCAGGTGTGAGTGTACATCATGGGTTGCTTCATGGGGTATGTAGGCAATGCTTGAGGACTCTGGTACTCAAGTCCTGGGGCTTGTGCAGGGGACACAGGTGCCTCTCTTCCCCCATTGCCTGCCTCTGGCTGCAGATGGCTAGAGGCAGGAGGGAGGGCTGAGGAGAGTGGATATGCTGGCTCAGCTCTGAGAGAGTTTGGGGGCAGGGCCCATTGAGCACTTGGCCAGAGCAGCCAAGCATGAGCCAAGTGCTAGTGTACATCCCTGGAAGAGAAGGGTATCAGGGGCTGCAAAGGACACTGGGATGCTGGAGGACAACAATCTAACTTGAATTGAGATGTCACATCTATGTAGTAGGAGTCTAATACAGAACCCCTAACAAGAAACAAGAACTGGACCAGGAATTCACCAGGGAACTGGCTGAGGCTGCATGCTCTTGGTGCATGGTTGTCATAGGAGACTTGAACTACCTGGACATCTCACGGGCAGAGCACTTGGCCAAATCCGATCTGTCACAAAGCTTCCTCATGTATGTGGATGAGCTCTACCTGACTCAAGAAGTCTATGGGCCAATAAGAGGTAAAGCTTTGCTGGACCTGGTACTGGCCAAAGGGGATGACCTAGTCAGTAAACTAAGAATTAATGGAAAGCTGGGTGATAGTGACCGTGAGCTGATCACCTTTACTATCATCACAAAGTTGGCGAGTCAGTCAGCAATACAGAAGTCCTTGACTTCAGGAAAGCTGACTTTGACAAGCTCAGGAGCCTCATTGTCAAGGCCCTAAAGGACCACAACTTGACAGGAAGAGGAGTCCAAGAGCAGTGGTTGCTCCTCAAGGGAGCGATCCTGACAGCACAAGAGATGGCCATCCCATCTTGGAGGAAGGGTAGCAAAAGGGCACAGCAACCCCCTTGGATCAGTAGGGAACTCAAGGAACTCCTGCACCTAAAAAGAGAGACTTATAAAGGATGGAAGGCTGGAATTACCACCAAAGAGGAGTACTCAGTGCTGGTCCGTACCTGCAGGGAGCAGATCAGGAAAACCAAGGCTGCAACTGAGCTCCATCTGGCTTCACATATTAAGGATAACTAAATGTCCTTTTTCAGATATGTAGGGAGTCAGAAAAAAAGCAAGGGTAACATTGGACCTCTGCTGAACCAAACAGGACAACTGATAACCGACACCCAGGAAAAGGCCAATCTGCTTAATGGGTACTTCGCATCAGTCTTTCATCAGCCCAGTGGAACCACCCTGCCTAGCATGACGTGGGACATCCAGAATGAGAGCATATTTATACCTAGCATCGGTGTTGATCTAGTAAAGGATCACCTTGAGAGGCTGGACACCTTCAAGTCAGCTGGTCCTGACAGATTACACACTAGAGTACTCAAGGAACTGGCAGGTGTCATAGCCTAAACATTGGCAAAAATATTTGAATACTCATGGTGCTCAGGTGAAGTACTGGAAGAAGGCCAATGTGGTACCCATCTTCAAGAAAGGGTGGAAAGTAGATTCTGGGAATTACAGGCCAATCAGCTTGACCTCAGTTCCCAGTAAGATTCTGGAGAAAATTATCAAGAAGAACCTTCTGGATAAGCTGGCTAAGGGCAACATCCTGAGGGACAGCCAGCACGGGTTTGTTGAGGGTAGGTCTTGCCTGACCAATCTCATCTCCTTCTATGATCAGGTGACATATTACCTGGACAAGGGAAAAGAGATTGATGTCATAAAAAGCCTTTGATCTGGTGTCCCATGACATCCTCATGGAAAAATTAACCAAATGTGGCCTTGGCTACACCACAGTCCGATAGCTGGGAATTGGCTCTGAGGTTGGACCCAGAGAGTAGTGGTCGATGGTAGCAAATCATTATGGCACTCCGTGACCAGTGGTGTCCCCCAAGGCTCTGTCCTTGGACTGGTTCTCTTTAACATCTTTATCAATGATGTAGACACTGGTGTCAGAAACACACTGGCTAAGTTCACCGATGACACTAAACTTTGGGGCATAGTGTCCACACCTGAGGACAAGCTAGTGATCCAGGTTGACATGGATAAACTTAGTAAGTGGGCAGATACAAACCTGATGATGTTCAGTACCGATAAATGTAAGGTACTCCACCTCAGGAAAAAAACTCCACAGCATACTTATAGGTTTGGCAGTGCTATGCTTGCTAGCACCACTGCTGAAAGAGACTTGGGGGTCATGATTGACCACAAAATGAACATGAGCCATCAATGCGATGTTGCAGCTGGTAAAACAAACTAAACTCTGGCTTGCATCCATAGATGCTTCTCAAGTAAATCTCAAGATGTCAGCCTCCCGCTGTACTCAGCCTTGGTGAGGCCACAGCTGGAGTCTACTGCATCCAATTCTGGGCTCCAGAATTCAAGAAGGATGTTGAGAAGAATTCAGCAATTCAAGAAAGATGTTGAGAAGCTTGAGAGAGTCCAGAGGAGAGCCACGCACATGATCAGAGGGCAAGAGAATAGGCCTTATGAAGAGAGGCTGAAAGCTATGAGACTCTACAGCCTGGAAAAGCGCAGGCTTAGGGGGAACCTGGTGGCTGCTTATAAATATGTAAGGGGTGTGCATCAGGATCTAGGAGAACATCTGTTTACTAGAGTGCCCCAAGGAAAAACAAGAACCAATGGTCATAAACTCCTCCAAGACCGTTTTAAGCTAGTCATAAGAAAAAATTTCTTTACTGTCCAAGCCCCCAAGACCTGCAATAGGCTCCCTCCAGAAGTGGTGCAGGCACCTACTCTGGACTCATTCAAGAAATGTTTGGATGCTTATCTTGCTGGGAACCTTTGACCCTAGCTGAGTTCCTGCCCCTGGGGCAGGGGGCTGGACTTGATGATCTTCAAGGTCCCTTCCAGCTCTAATGTTTATGAAATCTATGAAATCTGTCTGAGCTTTCTTGGGACCTTTTAAACTTGGCTACTGCTAAATAGTTTGCTGTCCTATGTAGCTACTTGGTATGCATCTTTTGTCTGTTATCTACAATTACTAATGCATTATTATTTTATGAGATGGCTGTTCTAATTTTGCCCATTCAAATCCACAGAAGCAAGTTTAATGTGTACGCTCAGCTCCCCTTCATTTGAGAAGGTGAACATGCAGTCACTTTCAATTACATATAGGAAAGTAGCTTGCAGAAATGTAACTGCGTACATAAATTTTCTTTTTTTTTCCCCAGAAGGTAGGTCACTAAAGGCTGTGCTTAACTCCAAAAGCTAAAGCTCCATTAGATAAGTGGAAGAGATACCCCACTTCAGTAGGGGCAGCTGTCTCTGAATGTCAGGAGGAGGCATAATGGGTGTTTGGGGAAGATTCAGAATTATTTCACCTCTTAAAATGGAAGGCTGCACACTTGCACTGAAGCAAATGCTCCAAAGGTCACGGAAGTAGTCGTGTCCCTTCACCCACTCAGTCGTGGTCTTTGGATCTTAAATGCCCTGCTGACGGCAATGGCCACCCTTCCTTTCCACTTGCACTTCTGAAATGCACACCAGTGTAGAGAGCCTTCCCGAAGGCCTTAAGTAAGCACTAAGCTGCCCTGAAGCCTAAGCCTAAACCAAGTTCTTGGCCTAAGCAGTGCCTGAGGCTTCATGCAGGTATACTCCATTGACATGAATTTCACCTTAGGATAGCAACTGATTAAATTGTGGCTGTCTCCTGGGTGGACAAAACATGTTCCCTGCAGCATGTACACCCTTTTGTGCAATTTTGCTTTGGGAGCCAAAATTTGACTTTAAAACAGTGATTTCTGGGGAGTGTAGGAATTGTGATACTTCGTTAATTCTGTTCAAGACTAATATTTAAAAATCATCTTCCGTAAAATAGAATCTTCACATGTAAGTACAGTTGTCATACACGGACCTTAAGGTATCACATTATAATGTTACTCATAATGTTATCTGGAGAAAGGAGCTATTTAATCAGCTTACAAAAGTTCTAAACTATGAGATTGTGGGAATACAAGGCATAGGTGAGGATTTGTCCGGCTCACGTCTCCAGATCTACAACATGCCTAAGGGGGTGGGAGGGATACATTTAAAAATCTAAAAGAACTTAAAAGGTTTTTTGTTTATAATATAATCCAGCCACATGTTAAATTCATGCTGCAGTGGTGATTTAGTTATAGGATTTTTTTGTATTTTTGAAGTCACCAGTTACAGTGAGAAAATATATAATGGTACACAATGGCAATTATTTGCTGGTAATACGTAATGGAAGGAAGGGTATGATTGCTTTAAAAATGGTATTTAAAGGTTTCCTTTTTGGAGGTGGCATTCAGATACCAATGGATTGTACAAGGAAAAAAAAAAGATTGAGGTACTCCTATATTTTAATCCCACTTCTGACGTTGATTTCTTTGACTTTAAACAACCAGTGGAATTTCACTATATTTTGCCTTTTCTCATCTGAAAAATAGGGCTACTTGCCTACCTACCACATATCAGTATTGTGAGAATTAACTGGTATACCGGAGGAAATCATGTGTAGAGCATAATTTATTTAGTCTTCTTTCCTGTCAACAAATGATCTGGTTCTGGTTTTCTGATATAGCTTCATAGTTTCATAGTTAGTAGGGTCGGAAGGGACCTGAGCAGATCATCAAGTCCGACCCCCTGCCATGGCAGGAAAGAGTACTGGGGTCAAACGAGTGTGTGGTTCAAAATTATTTTGCTAAATACTTTCTGCACATTGTTGGTGGTGCAAAGATTGTTCAGGAGCAGTTTGGGAGGAACATTCAGTATCTAAAATTAAAAACTGTAGTAGTTATGTCAGCATGTAAAAATCACATGATTTGTTTTCTGATGCCTAACTAGGTGAGATAACAGTATAAATCACTATCTGATTTCTACTGTAAATACTCAGGTATCATGAGTTCAAATTTCACCATTTTTGCTTTATTTTCTGTTTGATGACATTTTAGTTTTCTTAAACATTTCTGCAGCCAAGGCATTTGTTAAAAAAACTGCATAAAGTAATGCCAAAAGTATGAAAATATTGGCATAACAAATCTAATATATTTTCAGTTAATATTTACAGACATTTAAGGGATTCATCCACTTGCATTATTAATGAATTTGCAGCAGTTTGAAAATGTAACAATGCTAAGTTTTGTTATTGGTGTCTGGCTGCTGTGTTAATGGGTGCATTAGAAATGCATAGGTAGATTAGATAATAATTCAAATAACTCCTGTCACACATATTGTATTAACTTGACTTTGAACATTTTTAATATAGGCTTCTGATGTAATGTTAACTTGCTTCCACTCTGCTCTGCATATATGAACTACCAACAGATGGAATAATCATAATCTTTTATAGATATTAAGTTAAAGGAAATGACTGGAATTTTGTGCAACACCTTAACTTGCTTCCACTCTGCTCTGCATTTTTAAACTAGCAGCAGACACAATAATCATAATCTTTTACTGAGATTAAGATAAATGTAAATTACTGAAGTATCATACCACAGAGGCAAAATGTCAAATATGGTTGTGTTACTAGGGAATCTGTACTAGCTCTGAATCACAAAACACTATGGCTCCTGACTTAATTGCTAGTAAACTGCAAAATATTCCTCATGGATTTCAAGCCTCACATGTACATTTTAGCATAAGAGTTGGAATATTCCAACAATGTTGATAATTAGAGCAAAAAATTTACTAAAGCCACGTTTTTTTAATTTATTTATTTATTAGATCTATTTAGTAGTAGTCACTTGGCTTAAGCTTTTTTCCCCCTCCTTTTAAACCTCAAAATAACAAGATGACTATGTCAGTGTGTTTTGGTAAGAGGTCAAATTTGACTCCCTGACATGACTAAAAATATCATCAAGTACACTTCATGATTTGCAAACACTGGCCTGATTATTTCAGAAACATGATTGATACATTTTCTCAGCATAGGTTGAACAGAAGTAATTGGAAAACATTTTTAAGAACTGAAGATCACAGATAACATCATTTTTATAGAAGACTGATTTAGGTTGCCATCTTGTGGCACATACACATTTTTGGGCAGGAGAGAATATTCTCACTATTTGCAATACAATCCTCCCCTTAGCCATGACGAATGTGGTTTAGAGTTGTCTAAGAACAAACATAATTCTGCTGAAAGGAAATAATACCTACAGCAGTTACAAATAAACTCCAACATTGTTTGAGATTAATTTACCTTTTCTAGGTAGCTATGTAGGTTCTCTTTTTTCTTTGATCATTTTCCCCCTTTATTATATTTAATATCGTACCATTATAAATATTGCAAAAATCATGGAGCCCAGATTTAATTATATGTGCAAATTAGGCATGTAATTGCATACAAATGTTGGTACACTGCCATGGATTCTTCCTGTTTTGAACGTCAGACTCCTCTACTACTGTTTTACACAGAAGGTGGGCAGGTACTACAGTGATAGACAGAAGTACAGACCCCTTAGATAACTATGGCACAGGGTTCAAATTTGAAGAAGGCTGTGTAAAGAGAAGACTTGAGGCTTGGGAAGGTGGAGGACTAAAAATCTTATTGAAAGTACCTGCCAATTGGTGCAATTTGGTCCATTTTAAAAGCAAAAATATTGCTCCTTGGAGGGACTTAGCCCCAGTGATGTTACCCACTGAAGGGGTGAGACCCATAGAGGCTGGGATAATCCTCTTTAATTTTTTGCCAGAATTTTAAAAAAGGGCCGCTAAGAGCCACCCTTTCTCCTATGAGCTTTCTTGTCCTTTTAAACAAATATATTCTGCTACACTTTTCCAGAGGATTTGCAATTGTGTCATTCAGAGTAACTGCCTGAAAGTTCACATGGGGAGAAACATTCTGCACTATTGCATGAAATGTAAAATACAACATTAAAGGCTCCATGCTGAAGAGCTGAGGGGAGCAAATTAAGGGAAATGATTGGCAATTCCCTGAAAGAAACAGGGCAGGAGGGAGTGAAAAGAGAAGCTCTGTGGCATTTTCCTTTCCTCTCTGGAGCCCATGGGAGCTCATCTGCAGTAACACCATGCAATCGGGACTTGACAGGTCTAGGGGAGGGAATCATTAAGACAGATGGGGGCAGAGCCAGGGAGCAGCTGTTCTATGCAACCTGCTATCCTCCAAACACTGGCAGGTTTATGAATGGAAATCTATGCAGTAATTAATTCTGGTAAAAGACACATTAACAGTTCTTGGGCTTTTACCCTCCTCTGAGAAGGAAGCTTTTACCCTCCTCTGAGTGGGAACAACGGTTCATGCCAACATCAAGAAGCCATGCTGCTAGTGGATAGACCAGCAAGATGTCTGGGTGGAGGGAAAGATCTCCATGGATGATGAAGGTTGTGAGGAGAAAGAACCTGATTTCCTGGGAATCCTCCCATTCTGCAGTTGTTTTGCCCATTCCATCCTTTCCTGCACAGCTCCTGAGATTTCAGATGTTTTCCATTCTGATAGGTCTCAAGTGGCCTAGTAGAGACTGATGGTTGAACTTAGATTGACCTTTCTGAGTCCGCTGCTGACCTTCAGCAATCCAAAATTCCAATCTTTAAACCAGTTTCATTCCCTCTATTGGTACTTGTTTAACAATTTGTCATTTTAGGGTTTCCACATGGTTGGTATCACAAAGTTACTGGTCATGTAAATAACATAAAAAACATTCATCAGCAGTAAAATTCAACTATTTAAACCCCACTTAGAATTGACAAGATCAAAATTAACCCATCTTTTAGCAACCATTTCTGAACTAATCGCCCAAACATAAAAATAGTTTTCCTATCTATTTTTCCCTCTTGTGTTCCCATGAGAGGTAGGTTTACTCTCACTTGTGTATTTCTTCTGTGCAAGCCCTTGAAAGTCTCTGAGCACACATTTCTGGGTGAACTTCTCCTTGAAGTCCACAAAGCCTGGCTGAAAGTCGCACTTGAAATGTTTGCTTTGTGAGAATAGGGGTTGTGTCATCGTTCCAACAGTTATTCTGTGCGTAATTTCTGTAGCATCAGTGTTAATTATTATCTGTTGGTAAATGCTTAAACATCCCAGTAGAGTTTAAGTTCAAGAACAGAATCTCACACATTGCTTTCTGAGGTATGAGGTCTAGACCTTTGTTCCAACACTGGGGAGTCAAAGCAGACTTTTTATTCCTTTTTCTCTATTTTGTATTTAAATTCCATCTTCATCTCCTGATGCAGCATCCCGCCCATTTATTCAAGAGGATCTAGGAAAATAGATGAGAGGGGGAAGATACCCCACTCCACCAAGAATGAAGTGGAATTTTCCTTGTTAGGCTGGGAAGCCCTCCCTGTTTAGGAGACAAAATGGAGGAAAAAGTCTTCTGTTTTCTACTTAGCTACTATATATTTTTAAACCTACAGGCTGGGGAACTCCCTTCTCATCAGTGCAGA
>NW_017729024.1:74947070-74947514 GCF_001723915.1 Gavialis gangeticus
CATGAATAAGGAGCATGGGATAGTGGTCTGTGGGCTGGACAAGCTTAGGGATCTTTTCCACAAGGTCTCAGATGTGGGCCCCTGGGAAGCAGCAGACTTCCCAGACTAAGGGGTAGGGGCAGCAGATTACCCCCTCAGTCCCCCTCAAGGTGGAGTCTCCCACAACAAACACTTTACATTTTGTCTTGGGGAGAGTGGGGGCGGTAGCTGCAGTTGAGCCTGTGTTGCCTATGGGAGCTGGCAACTCAACAGGCTCTGCTAGAACAGCAAGAGGTGCATACCTGTCGCTAAGCTGTGGCGGGGCAGGGGCCTTGGTGCAGCGGTCCTTAGGGTCCTTGCCCACCTTGGTCCATGCCCTTGACTGGACAGAATGGGAGGTCCAGGTGTCCTCCCTTGTCCTGGAGGGAGACCATGGTCTACCCTCCATCTTCCAGGGGAGAAGGG
>NW_017729024.1:74954244-74957254 GCF_001723915.1 Gavialis gangeticus
CCTGCCACTGCACACACTCCCAGGGAAGACACAGGGGGCACATGCCCCACATATTTGTGTGCAGGATGGAGGCAGGCTGCATGCTATGGGCTCAGGGCTCTGTGCCCTGCTGCCATTGCCCCAGGAGCTGCGAACACAATGCTGTACGTCCCGCCACTGGGCAGGCAGGGGACGCATCGTGCAGTCAGCAGGCAGCAGGGCGCAGATAGCCACAGCCCACTTCCACACCATGTACAAATCTGGGGGGCACGTGCTTCTCCATCCCATGATCTGCCTTAGCCCTGGGGCCCCATTCATCTCAGCCCCACCCCACTCCCTCCCTCACCGTGAGGATCTAAATTGGCCCCCTACCCCTTCCCTCCTGCATGCCCCTTCTTTCCCACAGACTTACCTGCTGGGCACTGCTCCACCTCCTGCTGGGCTGTCTTCCTGGCCACATGCAGGCTGTGGCTGCTTATCTGTGTCTGTGTCTGTGTCTGTGTCTGTGAACACCCCTCTTCTGCCTCCCCCCTGCTGCTACATCAGCCCAGAGCCCATGCCCAGGTTGTGGTCCTTTGTGCTGCCACCACTGCCCAGCTGGGTAGCCCAGAGGCAGCAGTGAAAGAAGTGATGGTATCGGGGCAGAGCGCAGCCCAAGCATGGGTGCCAAAACCACGTGCATGATTGTTTAAAAAAAATGATGCCAACACTGATTAATGCATTAATCACACATGTTAACTGCAATTAATTGACAGCCCTAATTTACCTGAATCCAAGACAAACTTGAATTTAGGATGACACCCTCAGTAATTAGATTCTAAACATGGAAAATGTAAAATTTGTTATTATTATAAACAGACCTACTGACAAAAGATAGCAAGTAGTAACTTCAGCAAACATTACCTTTGCTATATTAGGTTCTGTCCAGAAAATCATGATGAATCCTACTCCATTTTTTTCATCCTATAACTTCAGATTGTTCATTTTCACATGCATCCCCATTCTCAGGGCCTTGTCACACATTACACTTAGGACATATTTTATACAGATCATAGTAAGCATTACTATCAGTTAGAGAGTTTTTTGAGCAATTGCATGACAGTGCTTACTATGTTTAGCCCTCTGGACAGGACTGGAGCTGGCTATGTGGTCAATAAACAGCCGTTTGTTATTCCCAGCCCTGGCACCAGTGAGAACCACTGGTACTATCTCTGTGGCACAGTCACACAATAACATAACACATATAACTTAACTATCTGCAGATACTCCTCACACAAAAAGTCCTAACTTTACTTCCATATTATAGCACTTAACACATTTTCCTGTTTGAACCTGTGGACATTCATGGTTAGATGTAGTTAACATGTCCTAACTGTAACATTTGACAAGGCATTCACCCTTTTCACTACTCTTTTTTACTATTCTCATCTTCTCCCTCCTCTTTCCTCTCAACATCATCTTCAGTTCCATCCATGACACTGGTCAGGTTATACTAAGGCACCTCTTGAAGCCTTTAATAATGGACTCTGAAGATATCCTTCCTTATGAAGTCAGAATTTATTGGCAAAGGAATGCTGTGGTTAGCTTCTTAATCTTTACCAGGTGTAAGCACATTGTTCCCTACTGAGAACTGGTCTGAATACCAGAACTATAATTGGTTCTTACTGGGCTTATTCACTATGACATCTAGTACTTGGAGTTAAGAAGTCATACCACCAGATATGACTACAAGATTACAATTCACTAACTGAATTGTTGCTTTCATGTCTGGTGTTACATGACCTCTGAATTAATCTAACACTAATATTCTTCTTTTCTTCACCAGTGCCCCAGGTCTCCTGATCCACACAACATCTAACTAGTCATTCATCATTTCATTTGACTCCATTTTTGTTCCTGGCACCTAACCACTATTCCTGGTAACAACATTACCTTTGTCAGAATTTTCTGTTTCAAAATCAGACTGACAATTTTCGAACACGTCGATACCACTAACAGCTCTGTAATTCACGACTTTTCATTTCCTGTACTTCTCAATATTATGGATGTTGCACTTTTCTCGTGCACAGTGGCATTGCTCAAAATAGATACATGTCAAAATTGACAAGAGTCTCATTATCATTACCTATCTGGCCTAATAAGTAAATGAATCTTGTGAAGCCCAATAGTGTACCACTGGAATTCAGCTAGTTTTTTGCTGCAGTCTTATGGTAACTTTGGGCAACTGACATTCTTCATCCCAGGTCTAGTGTGCTACTCTGCATTATTCAGCTACAACACCCATTACTGGCCTTGAACAGTGTTAGTACTAGCTTGGAGTTTGGAGCAGTCATATCCTTAGTCTAGAAACTTTCTCTGACTGTCCTCGACCTGCACAGCTGTGACTTGCTAAGGCTGTCAAATGATTAAAAAAATTTATTGCAATTAATAACGAGATTAAAAAAAAGTTACGATTAATCACACTTTTAATCGCATAGTTCCTTCCAGCTGCCACCACCAAAGACCCCCCCCCCCAAGAATCAGAATGAAATTCAAACCCTGCAAGCAGGGAAGGGTTAACCTATCTGCCTGGCTGACACTGCTGCTGCTGCTCTCTGGGCTGGGTTCAGCAGCCCAGCAGTGGCAGTGGCAGTGGCAGTGGTTGGGCAGGCAGGTTAAATCTTCCCTGCCTGCTCCTCTAGGACAGACAGTACAGGCAACTACAAGTAACCTGGGGGGGCAGGGGCGATGGGGAGGGGAGCCTGATATGAAAAGTAGAGACCTTATAGATTCATAGATTCATAGATCAAGGGTCGGAAGGGACCTAGTAGATCTTCTAGCCCGACCCCCCGCCAGGGCGGGAGAACAACAAAAAACCCCAAAAAGAGAAACGGGACTCAAACGAGTCCAGCCAGGTAGGCATCCAGCCTCTTCTTAAAGACCCCCAGGGTAGGGGCCAGCACCACTTCCCTTGGAAGTTGGTTCCAGCTCCTAGCCGCCCTAACCGTGAAGTAGTTTTTGCGGATGTCCAATCTATACCTCCTCTCCATCA
>NW_017729024.1:74957779-74963293 GCF_001723915.1 Gavialis gangeticus
CTGATGCCGGCCCATCACAAATGTGCTCCTTGATGATCTTCTCAAAGAGTTTCCCCAGGATTGAGGTAAGACTGACGGGCCTATAGTTACCCGGGTCCTCCCTCTTCCCCTTCTTGAAGATGGGGACCACATTTGCTACCTTCCAATCATCTGGCACCTGGCCCACCTTGAGCACCCTCCATGGAGTGTAGCCTCTGGAAATCCAAGTAGCTGCCAAGTGTAGTGTTAGAATACAGTGTTTTCTCCACCAGATAATTATTCCTGGGTAATGACCATCTTTCCCAGCATCCCAGAGCTAGTTTTTAAAGTTTTGTCCATAAAGAAACATTGTTAAAATTAAATTAAAAACATATTTTATGGAATCTACAAATTGTAGAATATTGGATTCTCCCATCCCTTTTTGGAATTTGACGAAAAGGCAATAGCCTCTGCACTGTCTATTACAAAATGTGCCTTAAGAGCTTAATTATCAGAGATGTTCAGCAGCCTTGTTTTAGCATGTCACTTGAAAGACAGCACTTTGTTTCTTATGTCCACCGTGAAGCATTAGCTCAGGACTGATTTATTAGGGAGAGGAACACATACTGAATCATCAGAGATGCTTCCTGTGCCACTTATCTCCCATCACGTCCTGGTCCAATGTTATCATTGTAAAAAATATCTTGGTGGTATATAACAAAGTGTATTGAAAATCACAGAAGCAGCTACCTTTGATTATAAAGTGAATGCTTACAGTATTCTGCTTAAAAAGATAAAATAACTAAACTTTTTATTATATGCTCGATAACATTTTGTCACTGTACAAAAGATAAATGTCAATGGAAGAATGAGTACCTAGCTCTGCATAAAATGAAATATCTCTTTCTAAGCTGTTATTGACATAATAGAGGTACAAACAACCAAGTAGCAATAATCTCAAATTACTTCTTATGTGTATGCATTCTTAAACATTGAATCAAAACCTATCAAAGGAGCTTAACATGGAAGTCTTCTATAATGACAATATGACAAGCTCCTCCTCATATACTCTTTCTGTCTTTCAAGTTCCTCCCTGTAGCATAGGTTATAATCTAACATTACAGATCTTAAGACAGAAATTGCAACAAGCACAGTGGGTTAAATTTCTAGAAGAGTAGAAATGAGGGCGTTATTTGACAGAGTGTGCGCCAACTGCAGTCCTAAACTGTATCTCACATATACATACCGATTAAATTTTAACCACTGACTTTCCTGTTATAATAGATTGTCTTTTGTTGGTGTAAGGCACTGCTAGATGGCTTTTCTCCACCAATTAAAATGACAACTGACCTTGTTATAATATTACCTTTTTACAGTGCCCAAAATGAATGGCCTACTGATGATTAGAAGAATTAGAGTATTAAGCCACAGAAGAGTGTAATTATTTAGAGAATGAGAGGTGTAAACATTTATAATATTACTTAGCTTATTTTCCTCCTTACTTTTCCTATTAAAGCTTCTGCACATCAGCAGAACCAGCACCCTAACAAAAATACTTTTGAGAAAAAGAGGCATGGCATATTTGTTGGGGCCTGGATCCTGTCACTTTTACTTATATTAAAAAATCTCATGGAGTTCAAGCTGACCAGTGAGCTGTATATTGTCAGCTATATATTGTGAGTAGAGACTATATATTCCTATCTCCCTGTGAGTAGATCAGTATGGTACTGTTAGATTATCTAAAGTATTACATGGCTTTCATGGTCTTCACCAAGTTCTGAATGTGTATGCATGATATAAAATATGGGTTCTATTAGTAGATTAGTCTTGTTTTGGTAAAATTGCATGTCTTACAAAATACTTGCTGAAATATCTGTGTATCTCTACACTTCTCTGACTCCAGGGGAGCCCAGTTCTGCTCTTGGGGGTGCATCCAGAGGAGCCCACATGTGCCTCTTGCTGCGTCTCAAAGCAGTTTGAGATGTGGCAAGAGGCAAACTGGGAACAAAAAAGTTTCCTGCACTACATATTTGTAGCCCAGGCTCAAAATGTGATACCTGGATATCCAGATATCAAAAAAACCCTGAAGAATAAAAGTGGGGCACGGCATGGCCCAGGGCTGTACCCTGAGGCAACTGGAGGCTCAGGTCCTCCAAAGAGATGCTCTGGTAGCCAACCACAGCAATTCTATGGCTGCTCCTTGCCTCAGTGCTGCAGCACATGCAGGGCAAGGAGCAGTGCAGGCTGCATTGACCTGGACCCAGGCTCCATCCCCAGGTAAGTAGGGACTGGGGGTGGAGGAGACTGGAGCCAGGGCTGTGTGGGTGCAGGAGATTGTGGTGAAGGAGGACTGTGGGAGTGTGCTGCTTGGGAGGGGTGGGTCTCTCGCCTGTCCCCCGCAGGGCCTATAGCTCACCCCCCCAGCAGCAGTGACTGTTGGGGTGCTGGGAGCCCTCCTGGCACAGCCCCCACAAGATGCGGGGCAGCATGGCTCGGCCCTGGCCACCTGTCACCTGGCACTGTCTGTGCTGCAGTCACTCGGGGCCCTGCACCACTCACGGGGACCATGTGTCATGCCAAGCCAGGTTCTGCCTGCACAGAACCAGCCTGGCTTGATGGCACATGGGGCCCATGCAGGCAGGACCCAACCCAGCACAACACGAGGTCCCTGTGAGCAGCATGGGGCCCTGAGTGACAGTGTGAGTAGCACAGAGCTGCCTGAAGCCATGTGGTGCTGCGCTGAGCTGGGCCAGGCCTGCAACATGCAACACAAGCAGCACTGAGTGCCAGACAGCTGGGACTGAGCAGTACTGCCCCATGCCACATGGGGGCTGCCAGGAGGGCCCCAAGCACCCTGACAGCTGCTGCTGCTGCAGGAGTGAGCTTTGGGCCCTGTGGGGGGACTGTAGCCCCAGCAGGAGGGCTGTGGGCCCTGCAGGGAGGCATGTGGATCCTGTCAAAGGTGGCAGCAGGTCACAGCTAGGCAGCAGCCCCCACTGCCAAACTGCTACAGGGGGTAGAGGGTGCAGGGGCCACTCTAAGTTAGGGCTGCTTCACTAGTCCAGCTGGCACAAGGGGTAGTGTCCCCAGATACCAAGTGGCTGGGCCTCAGAAGCTCCTGAGGGTAAGTAGTTCTGAGCTGCTTGCCAGGGCAGCTTTTTATACTGCTGGGACCAGTACAGGTGCTGGACCCATGTTCTAGCTCCCCCTGGCTGCAGATCCAGGAGGAGCTGGGCAGGATTATTTTGCCCTAAGAGGCACAACTTGCCCCACACCAATGTGCATGTCTGGGCATGTGCACTGAGGCAAAAAACCCTGGCTCAAATTTGTGCCGGTCCTATTTGCGCTGCTGCAAATGCATGTGCCTGCATGTGTGGATGTGCCCAGGGAGGGTAAACTCTCTGGGCCCAATTCTGCACTTCATTAGATGCAATGCAGCGGGAAGTTACTGAATGTGTGCTTTTGAAAGCTTATGTATCTCTAATTTAGTTAGCCTGTAAGGTACAACGCTATCCTGCCCACTGCACAACAGTTAGTCATGAGAGTAGTCATAGTCAGATGGCACATGAGTGATTGCTGTCTTTAAGAGAGAACCTAAGTAATCCCTGTGGTAGCACCTGGTAAACCCTCTGTTTGGAAGATCAGAGGAAATGAAGATAAAGTATTACAAGCAGGTTTCTTTTTTGCCCTGGCAACATTAAAAAGAGCTCTGCTTTTTGAACTGATTGTGAAATGACTTCCTCATAATGGTGGTGTCACTGCTGCTACAAGAAACAAAATGTGTTGTTTACAATAGGAGCTGATGAAAAGACAGAAGGGGAGAGGGGAACAGAGGAGATGCTGAGAAACAATTCAGTCCTTCAGATGACACATTTTTCTGTGTGACATGTCTTTACCATGTTTCCTCTGTATTCTCGACATTAGAATGCCTAATGGGCAATTTGTTTAATTGGATGACTGTGCTTAGAATATTTTACTGGGAAACAAAGGGACAACAAGTAAATATGTCTGCTCAGATTTAAGACTGCTGAGAAAAATGGGAATTTGCAGAGTTTATTAGACCACTGAAATAACACAGTGGGAAGGTGGGGTCTTATCTCTCTCCCTCTTGTTTTTGTTTTGGTATCTCAGTGTTAGCAGTGGGTTCACCGCTTTGTGTGAACTTTTTTATCTCAACATAAGACAAGAGAGAGAGAAAATGACAGGCTTTGGCCACTGCACTCTGGTTAACAGTTAAGTCTGTAGGGACAATTCACTTTACATATGATGGAAGTTTAACAATTACTAATCTTAAATTGCAGGGGCACAGCTGGAGAGGGAAGTAGAAGCTGCTCAAGAAGATAAATGATTATGACAATTTATTAAAGATACATGGTTAGTGCTTGATGCAGCTCCCCTCTTTAAAAGAAGTAGTAGTAGATGAGAGAGAGGGTGACTTGAATCATTGTAAGGAGAGATTTTGAAAAAAAGGAAATGAATACTAGCATGGTGGAGGGAATGAAAATGGCAGTGATAGACAGTGCTTTTTACCTCAGAATGGACAATGTAGATAGACATTTTTAAGCTTGGCTGCAGGCATTCAAGTGATAGTGCAGTTTGCAGGTGAGGAGAAAAGTGAAGGAATATTATAGTTCAAATAAATCTGGCTAATGAGAAAACCAAGCAAAAAAACTCAGTGAGAAGCTCAGAAAAAGTTAAAGATGTTAAAGGAGAATAAAGAATTGGGCCTAATTTTGCTTAGATTTGCACTATGGAAACTGAATGAACTCACTGGTATGTAAGTTGATTTCCAACTTGATTTCCTTCTATGATAAGGTGACAGGCTTTGTGGATGGCGGGGAGAGCAGTGGATGTAATATGACTTGACTTCAGTGAGGTATTTGGCACTGCTTCCCATGATTCACATGAACAAGCTAAGCAAATACAGACTAGATGAATAGATCGATACATAACTGGATGGATTATCATGCTCAATGAGTAGTCATCAGTGGCTCAATGTGTACCTGGGAAGATGTATCAAGTGGGGTTCCTCAGGGGTCTGTCCTAGGTCTAGTATTGTTCAATATCTTCATTAATGATTTGGGCAATAGGATCGAGTGCATGCTTAGCACATTTTCAGATAACACTGCTTTTGGTGGAGTTGCAGACACTCTGGAGGGTAGGGCTAGGATCCAAAACGACCTGGATATTAGGGCAGTGTGAAGCTTGGGTTGCTGATTCAATTTGGCAGAGTTTCGGCCTGATTTGGTGGCCAAATCTCTGAATCTGAATTGAATCAGGAGACCCTTTAATCTCTCCAAATCAGATCAGAACCCTCCAAGTCAATTCGGAGAGATTTGATGATTTGGACATAGACACAGGTTTAAATGTTTTTTCTACATACCTCAAGGTACCAGACAGCTTGTGAACACTGAGATGCTGGGGCAGATGGAGCGTCCCACAGGAGTGCAGCAGGAGGAGTCCCCAGTGCACTCGGCAGCAGACATGGAAGTGGACCAGAAGCACTTCCAGTCCACTTCCACGTCTGCCATGGAGGACCCTTCCCCCACCTCCCTG
>NW_017729024.1:74968293-74990595 GCF_001723915.1 Gavialis gangeticus
GGGGGGGGGGGGCACCCAGACTCCCCCTGCTGCCAATCACCAAGCTGGGGGGATGCAGGGGTGGGGGGGAGGGGTGTGTCCCCCATGCACTTGGCAGCAGACCCAGAATTAGACTGGAAGTATTGAATCTTCAGATTTGGATTCAGCCAAATCGAATTGGACAGTAATCCAAATCAACGAATCAAATCACTGTCCCCTGAATTGGGCCAAATCTGAATCCAAATTGAATACAGCCTGCGTCACACAGCCCTACTGGATATACTGGAAAAATTTCCCACAATCAACCAAATTAAATTCAGCAAAGTCCTTCACTTGGTATGAAAAAAGCATGCGCAAATACAGACTGGAGAATGACTGGATGGGCTACAGTACTGTAGAGAAAGGTTACAGTAGACCATAAACCAGCAGTGTTCTCTTGTTGTAAATAAAGGCCAACAGTATACTGAGCTGTATTAATAGGAAAGTCACTTGCAAATCAAGGAAAGGGATTCTTCCACCCTATTCAGCCCTGGTGAGGCCTCATTTGGAGCACTGCATCCAGTTTTGGGCCCCACACTTTAAGAAGGATGTGGATAGATTGAAAAGAGTTCAGTGCAGAGCAACAAAAATAACTAGGGGCTTGGGAAGCAAGACTTGAAGAAAGGATGACAGAATTAGGGTCATTCAGTCTGGAGAAGAGAGGATGGGGAGCAGGGGCAGAATGTAGTGGGTTGCCAGCTAAACCAGCTCAAATCAATCCTTGGGCTCTTTAAACTGGTCCCAGTAACAGTCCTTCTCTGGGCTCAGAAACATGAGCTATATTGCCCTGGTTGTTCTGCTTCCCAGGGCACAGCCAAATGCAAAATGATTCAAATGAACATCCCTTCAATCCTGTCCCAGCAATGCAAGCTTCAAAGCCCCAGATTAATTTACACCACAGGGTTCAATTGCAACTATAAAAGAATCCAATATAACCACTCCCAGCATGGGTTAATCCTCATCCTCTAGTCTTCCTTTGAAGAGTCCTTCCTCTCCCTGTGAACATTTTCTCCTCCAGGTCCTCCTCCTCACTTCCTCTTCCTGTCCCCTTTTATTTCTGGATCAGCCAGTCAACTTTCCCTCATTTACTTATTGTCTGAGACACCTGCAGCCTCTTAGGCAGGTGGCCTGTTACCAGCTAACTAATTGATCCAGGCTTCCACCCTGCAGCCTGTTACAGGGGATTTGATTAGAGTCTCCAAAGGGTGATTTTAAAGAGGATGGAGATAAATTTTCTTTGTGGCTGTAGAGGAACAATGGCCTCAGACTATAGCAGAGAAAGTTTAGGTTGGGGATTATAAAGGCCTTTCCCACTATGAGGGTGGTTAAGCATTGGGTTAGGCTACCTAAAGAAGCTGTGGAAATTCCATCCCTGGAAATTTTCAAGAGCAGGATGGACAGACACTTAACTGGGATGGTTTAGTGAAGGAAGATCCTCTCTTGAGCATCATTACACTAAATGACCTCACGAGGTAATTTCCAGCCCTACTTTGTTATGACTCAAAGTGCTGCTTCCCTTACAGGGCTTGATCCTGTACTCTTGAAGGCAAGGGAATTCACTGATAGCAGGACTGAATCACAGTATGCAGCAGACACCTATACTTTTAGTTCTTTCTTGTTTTATTTTTTTTAACAGAGCAAAACTGAGCCCTTAGTGACTAACAGCTTTGACAGACTGCCTTGTGTTAGCATCTGAAAAGCACTTGAGAAAAAATAAGACAGTAAAACAAGACAGCTTATTTCCTGGACCCCATTGTGGTTTCTTGCAGGCAGATTCATTTGCATATTATCTTGGTATTTCAAAGAAAAATATTCTAAGCACAATCACCCAATTAAACAAATTGCCCATTAGCCATCCCTATGTCATGAAATGAGGCCAAACTCACGAAAGGCATGTCATACAGAGAGATGTGTCATCTGAGAAATTGTTTCCTAGAATTTCTTCCTTTCTCTTTCCTCATTCTTTTCACCGGAGCTAGAGTAGTTATAGACTATAAGCTTGATTTTTTTCTTCTTGAATTGTTGCTGGCCCAGCAGAGAGAGGGCTATAGTAAGCAGTCAGGTGAGGTTTTATGAAATTGCAAGGTTCACGTCACCCATTCTTTCCTAGTGGCAAGCGGTTTAAATAATTAGTGGCATTGAGTAGGAAGGGGATACAGCCATGACTCCTAGTGGATTTGCTGATTTAGCTTATTCCTGGCCTACCTCCACGAGCATGGCTCCAGGAGTCCATATCCTCATGTGCAAAAGGGAAGAATGAAAATCAAGCCAAGTTTACTGTAGGGTCTCCTAACACTTCAGAATGAAGTTATTGTGGAAACGCTTAGTGAACAGGGCAAGTTTATTGTGGCCTGGCTAGAGAGGAATATTAATTGCAATAAACTATCTATTCCCCTCAGATTTTTATACAGTTATTCAGATGCTAACATGCTGAGGTGGTTTGTCAAAATTAGTATCCTTTGCAGATTTGATTTTGCCCTTTGTTTAGAAAAACAAACAACTAAGAAAGTAAGAATATCTCTGAGAATGATAAAGGCAGCAGAACCGGCACCAGATACTGCTATTTTTGTACTAAATAATGTGTGTGTGTGGGAGAGGGGGATGCACTACCCATCTGGCTCTAGAAGGAGTTTCTTTATTCAAGTGCTAGCAAATGCAAGTAAAATTTGAATTGTAACTCTGGGTCTATCTGCTCTTCTTTTGACTACTGAGTTTATCATACCCTGTCTGAATTTCCTTACTGTCTTACCTTCCTGGAGGCATCCTCTTCCTCTTCTTCACTGGGAGGTTGGCTTTGTTCACCAGCCTCCATGGCTCAGGTGTCCCAGCACTAGTAGTAACAATATGCTAGAAGAGCCATGGTGTGAGGTGATATGGTTGTGGGGTGGAGGGCTCTTGGTAGATGGTAGGAGGGAAGAAGGACTTGCAAGAGGCTTCAGATAGAAGGGAAAGGTAGCATATAGATAAGCTACTCAGGGAATGGGTGAGGTGGACAATAAAATTATATAAAGTGGTTGCCTACAAAGACCCCTTCCAGTCCTATGTACTGTGATCATAACCCAGTGCTGTATCTGGAAAGAAAGTTAAGGAGTAAATAAGCAATATATCAGTGAAACTAAAGGCTCAGAGCAGCTATTCAACACACTTATTTATTTGTTTAGAAATTTATAGTGTCACCTGTCTCTAAAACAACTAGATGCCATACATCAATAAAAACAATCAATAACAAATCAAGAGAATATAACAGAACCCCTGCTTGTTAACAAGCAAACCCCATTCCTTATTACAAAATTCAATGAAAAGCCTAGCCAAACAAATAACTTACGCTGTGCCTTGATGCTTGCCAAATGCACTATCTGATGGACTGCCAGATAGAGTAGGACCCTGAGGAACAATGCTTCCACTGAAAATGACCTTTGAATGGACATGGAAGGTTTCCCACTAAGAACCTGCAACCAGAGTGACCTGCCAGGGCAGGAAGTTGGGAGTGAGATGATCTCTTAGCTATATGGATCACAGACTATCGTGGGTGTTTTATCAAGCATAAGCAATACCTTTGCCTGCATCTGAAAGTGAATAGACTCGTGGAAGACTGATATTACAGACTTATAAATGTCTGTTGCATCCGAGAGCCTTAGTGAAAGTCTCTGACTCCTCTTGAAGGGTTGCTGTAAGTACAGTGCATAGCAGAAATCTAGCCTTGAGATTACCAAGGAATGGATCTCTCTGAGAAGTCTGTCATGAAGGAACCACAACACTGAGCTCTCTGGGATAATATATATTTATTTAGACTTATAGCTCACCCCCCCCCCGCCAAAAAAAAAGTCTTAGGGTAGCTTACAGTTAAAGCCACACAAAAAAAAAGAAACAAAATAAAATATTTAAATAAGAAGATACAACAAAACAAACTTTCTCAGTATTCACACTCTCACTCCCCCCCACATCAAAAAAACAACAACAACGAAACTAGCTTCAGATGAAATCCACAGACCCACAGCAGGCTACAAGCCATTTTAGCAAAGTCTAGAGAAATATTCTGATGTGTGACCAGTGGGAAGGGGTTTAGTATTTTTATTGGATCAACTGTACAGTTGGGAAAGGTGTTATGTAAGTTTCAGAGAAGAAGGGAACTTTGTGCCCAAAACCTTGATTAACATCTCTCCCCACTATACAGTTTTGGTCCAATAAAAAGTGTAATCTAAAAACCCTTTCTTGTCATATATTTTCAAGACCATAATGGCTACCACAACACTCCAGCACTATTACAGGATGTACAGGATATTCTCCTACATTGTTTTCTTAACTAAATGGTCACAAACTCCTCCAAGACCATTTCAGGTTGGACGTAAGGAAAAACTTCTTACTGTCTGAGCCCCCAAGGCCTGGAATAGACTCCCTCCAGGGGTGCTGCAGGCACCTACTCTGGACTCTTTTAAGAAACATTTGGATGTCTATCTTGCTGGGATCCTTTGACTCTAGCTGACTTCCTGCCCCTGGGGCAAAGGGCTGGACTCAATGATCCTCCAAGGTCCCTTCCAGCCCTAATGTCTATGAAATCTATTCAACAGCCCATGCCATGCACCATAGAAGGTATGGCCCTCTGTAAAGTACCAATAACCATGTAGCCTGATTCTCTGGTCTTCTAATGTAATAGTTCACAGCATACGCAAAAAAATGTGGCCAGCAAGTTGAGGGTACAACTCAGATCATCTATCTTGTACTGGGCAGCTGGGAAGAACTGGTGAAGAAGGTGAAGGTAACGGTAAACTTGGGAGGAAGTGATCACAGAATTTATGGTCCTGAAATGGGGAAAGCATGAGGTCAGCAGAACTAAGACACTTTCAAAGAGAACAATTTCAACCAACTCTAGGAGATAGTTGGTATGGTGGCATGAGAAGATAGACTGAAGGATAAAGGTGCCCAGGATGTTCAGGAACTACTAAAGGCATGGTACTGGAAGCCCAACAATGCGGCTGTACAATATGCTTCTAGGATGCCTCATGTGAAAAGAAAAAATATACACAATGGAAAGATAGGCAGATCACCAAAGCAGCATGCTAGAAAATAGCAAGAACTTTAAAGGACAGAATCAGGAAGGCAAAGGTACAAAATGAGCTTCAGCTGGTGAGAAAAGGTAATGACAACAAAAAGAGGTTCTATAAGTATGTTGGCCAGAAAATAAAACCAAGGGAACTGTGGGTCCACTGTTAAATAGATAGGGTGAACTCCTAAAAGAAGATGCAAAGAAGGCAGAGCTGCTCAACAGCTACTTTGTCTTAATCTCCACAAAAAAATGTAGCTGCAGACAGCTTATAAGGATTATCTGGACAAGGTAGAGGACAAATTGAGTGATAACACAAGAAACAGTCAGAGAATTTTTGATTGGACTGGATGAATTCAAGCAGGGCCTGATCAAGCCTTAACTTCACCTCAAAGGTACTGAAGGAACTGGCAGAAGAAATCTTGGAGCCCTTGGCAATAATATTTATGAAGTTGTAGGAAACAGGCAAGATACAAGGGACTAGATAAGGACCAACATTGTGCCCTCTTTAAAAAAGGCAACAAATAGGACCAGGGGAACTACAGACTGTTTAACCTCACCTCAAAACCCAGGAAGCTACTGGAGCATAATAAAGTCCTTTTGCCAGTATCTGGAAAAGGAAAGGCAGCCAGGATGGATTTACCAGGAACAAATAGCGTCACACTAACTTGAACTCCTTTGACAAAGTAACTACTTGGGTGGATGAAGTGCAGTAGATATATTGTATCTGGACTTCAGCAAGACTTTTGACAAAGTCCCACTTGACCTACTCATAAACAAATTGGAGAAATCTGGGCTAAGCAAAGCTACTACAAGCAAGATAGACAACTGGCTCAATAGCAACAAGCAAAAAGTAATTTTATCAGAATGGCAGGAGGTTTTGAGTGGAGTCCCACAGGGGCCTGTCCTGGGCCAAGTGCTGTTCAACATGTTTATTAATGATTTGGATGCTGGGAGAGAGAACTTCTTGAGCAAATTTGCAGGTGACGCAACACAGGAGGGATTGTAAACACGGTGGAGAAAAGGAATGTAATTCAGAAGATGTTGATAGGTGGGAGGCTGGGAAGGAGCTAACAAAAGGAAGTTTGGTGTTGAGAAATGCAAAGTGCTACACCCTGAGAAGAATAATTAAAAACACAAATACAAAATGGGTGACAACTGACTGAATGACAGCACTACAGAGAAGGATCTAGAAGCCTTGGTGGATCACAAACCCTATGCGAGTCTGCAGTGTGATGTGGCTGCACAAAAGCCAATTCAATTTTAGGCTGCATCAATGGAAGCATTAGGTGTAAGACACGGGAATTGATAATGCCTCCTTACTAAGCACTTGCTCATCTACGGCACCTAGACATGGGCAAAGAAGCTGCCCTGACATGCTGTAATTAATTACAATGTGTTGGAGCGTGGTAATTACCACCCTCCAACAGACTCCAGCATCACAGGGATCAGCATTTCCACCCTGAAAAATGGCAGCAGGGGTACTTTAACTAAAGCTTGTTTGACAACGTTGATACACATGATGATCTGGGGGAAAGGGGGAGATACTGATACACATGATGCTCCAGGTGCTTTAATTAGAGTGACTCCCTAAGAGCATCTCTAATTAAAGTGCACCCCTTTCCCCCCGTTCCTGGAGCATGTCTATAAATGCCCCTAGAGTACTATGGGAAGTTTGGGCCTCCACACTATAAAAAGGACATAGAGAGGTTAGGGTCCAGAGGCAAATAACAAAATGAAACTTAGTTGTGTTCAACTTGCAGAAGAGGCTATTAAGAGAGGACATGACACTAATCACGGAGAGCTGACTCAGTGCCAGGTGAGGTGACATATCAGAGCGCTTCTGATGAAGAAGGGCATGGCAGAGTTTTCATATGCTCCAGTCATCTTTAGATACTGTTACAGCCAAGCACAACTTACAGCAGCTGAGACACAGTTGCTTGAAGAGAAAAAAGTCCTGGGTGTGAGTGCCAAACTGAATAGGCTACTGAGGAATAGGAAGGGATTTAATGATAGAGCTGTGCGAAGCTTTGGTCCCTGATTTGACTTGGTGGAGATTTGTCCCAATTCGGTGGCTGAATCTCTGAATCAAATCAGAGGACCCTTTAATCTCTTCAAATCAAATCAGAACCCTCCAAATCGATTTGGAGAGATTCAGAAAGATTCGGCCATTCGGACATAGACACAACTTTAAATGTTTTTTCTAAATACCGCTAGGTAGCAAGCGGCCCATGAACATTGAGGTGCTGGGGCGCATGGAGTGTCCTACAGGAGTGCAGGGTGCTCAGCAGCAGACTTGGAAGTGGACCAGAGGCACTTCCAGTCCACTTCTGGGTCCACCAGGGAGCACACAGGGGGCCCCCTACGCCCCACCGCACGCTCCTGGCTAGCAACTGCTACCTCCTGGGCCTGTGGGGCACCCAGGGTCCCCCTGCAGCCGATTGCCAAACCAGTGGGATGTAGGGGGGGGCCCCCAGGTGCTCCCCAGTGGACCTGGAAGTGGACTGGAAGTACTCCATGTACCCCAGCATCGCATTCACAAGCCATGCTGGTACCTCAAAGTATGTAGGAAAAACATTTAAAGCTGTGTCTCCAAATCAGCATTGAATCTTCAGATTCAGATTTGGCTGAAACAAATTGGGGACAGTGGTCTCAATCAACAAATCGAATCACAGTCCCTGATTCAGGCCAAATCTGAATTGAATAGCACCCGCTTCACACACCCCTACTTAATGGCAAAGGCCAGTGGAGGCCTCATTACATTTATGTATGTTGAGTGTCACGGTTTTAGATTTTAAATACCACCAACCTAGACCGTAATGGTCAAGAAATCCATTTCCAAAAACTTTTCTGCTCAACTGCTCTCTAATCCTACTGCTTTCAGAACAGTGGTTACTTCAATGGTTATAAAGAACGTTTTTGGATCTTAAAGCACAATGTAAAACCCAAGCATGCAAAGTTTCTGGGTTAGAGTTCTCCCTGTTTATGCAACAGACTGTATTCATAGTTCAGTTCAGATGTGACATATTTTTCCTTTGAGACACATGGAAAAGTAACGCCTTATCTTTTTCCAGAAGCTGTAATATGTTTATATATAGCTGTCTCATATGTGGATATTTTCCCCTATTACTATTCATTGGTTTGTAAGAACTGCCCATCCCTGAAGAGAAGTATACATTGTCACAATTGTCTGTAGCTGAGGGAAAATAAATAAATAATGAAGTCCTCTGGTCATATTATAGTATGAACTTTACCATTAGAGTTTAAGTTGTTTAGATGATTGCTCCAAATCAGGAAATGATGTTTTATATTGACCATAAAAAAATGCCATAGAAAATACACAGCAGGAGCACCTTGTGGATGTGCTTTGTATTTTAAGGATAATGGGGCACTACAAAGTGAAAGCAACTTCTTAAATACACAACAGCAACAATTATACAATGCCTTTCATCTTCAGGAGATTTTACTAATATTAACTAAGTTAGTGTACTACAGCAACTGAAAGATATATAGCAAAATCAAGTATGGCAGGCAAAATTGGTTTGAATATCTAGTCAACATTTCATTTTTATTCAAAAGTCAGAATGAGTGTTACATGTGATTTTTCTTCCCCTTTCAAAGAAAATAATACAATGAACAATGATAATTTCCTACTTACCTCTGAACATTTGTACACAATTTTTGTATGTAGGCATATCCATTTGTGCATACATTTGTGTAAACAGTTCTGTTAATTTCTATCAGTTCCACAAGACTTATCTACCACTGTCCATTTACACTGAGAATTATAGGGACAGCTGAAGAATTAAGAACTACACCACAGAGAAGAAAGAAAACAAAACTGTGGAGTATTAAAGATTTAACTGACATTCTTGGGGGCCATTCTGCAGACCTTTTGTACAAAAAGAGCATCAAAGGACTCAGTGGAACATAAAGTAGCATAACAAGTAATGACTAGTTCCAGGATTAGGTAAATGGTCAGTATTTTGCCTGAGTATGATGTCTTTGTAATGTGTAGTTGAAATTTAAATCTTCTTATCAGCCCTTCTGGAATAAAATGCATGTGCACGAATAAAACTGAGTTCCCTGAAGTTACTTTTGTATGTGGCACGACTGCAAAATTCGGCAATAAAGACTTAATTTAAACCCAGTGTACAATATTGAGTGATCTCATTTTACTTTGATTACCGGTTACCTTCTTGAAAACAGCACTGCTAAAGCACCCTACTCAAAACAAATTCAGAAAGCCCTTAATCTTGGGCAAGATGTTTTCCTTATTTAAGCACTTGCTTTAGACTTGATAAAGCATCAGACTGAGATGACATGCAGACAAGACTGTCTAAATGCAAAGCATAAAAGTGTTTCATCATAAACATTAGATCTGATCCAGAAAGATTAACTATTTTGCTGAACACTTTCAGATGCCAGATTCAAGGGGCGAGTATTGTTGTAAATTATAAATAATATTAACTTGGGATCTCAGCCTCCTTTTTATAAATGGAGGAAAAATGGAACATATGCATGTGCCACGACAGAAAAGACTATTACCTTAAAGAAGGACGTGCAGGTTTTTTTTCCATACGGGTCTGCTTTGAGTCTTGATGTTGTGGTGAAGGTTGCTTCTGTAGAGGTTTGTTTGGCAGAGGGATATTGGGGCCAATGGGTGGTAAAAAGAAATGGCACATTGCACTGGCAATTCGCCCGCCTATATAGTGGAAGGAGGTTATGGTTCTGGGAGCTGATGATGCTTTTTCACATGAACTAATTAAACGGTTTGCTAGAGCCTTTGCCTCATCCTATTGAATGAAAAGTGAAAAAAAAAAGAATAACATATACCAGAATAAACTTCTTAAACCAAGCCAATGACAAAAATGATCAGAGCTATAATCCATCTGCAGACAGAATTATAAATAAAGCATGTAGTATTTAATTCTGTTTTCCATGTCTCACTTTGATTCACTGCTTCTGCTTGACTCAGTACATGTAAGGGAAAAGTACACTCCTGATTATTTGCTTAAATTGATAGAACAAAATAATAAAAGTGAAATAATATCTTCATTTTTAATGTTTTGGAAATATGAATAGCATCTCAGTTCTAATAAATAAACAGGGTTTTGATTTGTATGTTTCTCCCCAGTGGTGAAAAGCACTACACATGCTTGTGAAGACATTTTGAATAAGTTACCAGTCTTACAAAGAGGTCTTTTATAAAAAGTAGGGCCATGGTTTGAAGTATAGCTTCAAGTTGCATATGCAAGTTTGCTTGTCCAACCATCAGAGTATGAAAAAAGGCAGTTTTGTGCACAAATAAAGTAACAGAGGTTTGAGTATGTGATTTGCAACTCTAAAATGCCCATTCATAATGATTGCTAAAATGGGTTTATATGGGCACATAAAAGCACATGAAAAATTTTGGAGACCAGATTGAAAATTTATTTAAATGGGACATTGATCAAATGTATATTGGCACACAAAAACATAAATTATAGCCTTTTTGATTACATGTTTGGAATTGTCCCTCAATCCAAGAGGACATTAGCTGTTAAAGAGTTAAATTACAAACTCAGGCTATTTTTTTTTAAATATAGGTTTTCTTTCTTATTTATATGTATATTTTCACAGTACAAACAAACCCACTAGTACCATGTTTCTATTTCTCTTCACTTTGGTGATGATGTCCTTGCCTATTTTTTAATTACTTTTCTTCTCTAAGCGAAAACATCAGATGAAGCACCCATAAGGCATATTATTCTTGGCCAGAATCTGGCTATAGTAATTGAAGCTGCTAGCTTCAAAATCTCATGTAATGTTATAATCAGCCACTTTTTATGTTTACAATATAATTGCTCTTTCTTGAAAGTAAATAGGATGTCATATCCTGTCAATTTTGCTTTAAAATACCAATGACAAACTATTTTCTGAATATTACAAATCTTTATGCAGCCTTTTACCAGTCAGTCAGATTTGATTTTACTTGCCTATCAATCCTTGTAACGGTAAACAGATGGAATGGGGAAAGCTTTTTTTGTATTTGAATGTCAATCATACTCCTTAACATTACTGGGACTTGCTTTTGGGTAACATGTTTATTAATATCATTATGTAGGTACATTTGGTCAATTAACAAAGTTAGTAACTGTACATCTTGTTCCCACAGTTTGCTGCAGTTTGTAAGCATTTTAATTGTTGTTATAGAAGCTTCTACTAGTGTCGCTGTACAGTTACAGATGTGTCAACATTTTCATTATACATCCTAGTTTATGACTCAGCTGTAAGAATACATTCCATGAGGCTCAGCTTATATGGCTCTTCTGCACATCCAATTGTGTGTGTAAAATGTAATAAAAATTATTTTGGCCTTTTTACCATAACAGAGGGGAAAATGTTGCAGTGTTGCAATGTTTTTCTCTCAGATGTTTTATGGTAGAGGTGCCAAAGATACAGCCTATGAAGCTGTATCATCCAGGCCACAATGCTGACTGTTGCATGCAGGATATGCTAGCCCTGGCTGTGGCCCCATGTGATGCACAGAGCCACCTAGTACAGACTGCATATGACATGGGGCTAGTCTGTGGCAGGTGCTACATGTTCCACCCATACCAGACTGGCCATGTGTGATGCATGTGGCAGGTGGGGCTGGATCCAGAGCACATACTGCAAGCAGCCCACATGGCCAGTCCAGGGTGAGCCTAGACCAGCCCAAAGGGCTGGGCCCACACCCCTCTTCCAGCCTGCAGGGACCACCCCTGTCTTATGGTATCCTTGTCTCTTCATAAGAGACTCATAAACCTAAAACAAATACAAAGAAAACTACTTCCCTTGTGAACAGAGAATTTGTTCTCTGCTATTCTTACCTTTAAATGTTTTTATTTTTGTTTTTTCTCAGTCAGGCCCTGACTCAGAAAGGTAAGGCCAGGGTAGTTACAACTTAGGCAGAGAGCATGGGTAGGTCAGGTGGTAGATGCTGAGAAAAATCACTTGAAGCAAAAGTTGGGGGCGTAGCTTATGTAAAGGTTTATAAGGGACCTGAAGAAAGATCCACCGGCCAGGGGAAGATAGAGTTCTGGAAGGAAGAAGATGCCCAGAAGGCATTGGGGAGACAGTGGGAGATCTGGGGAAGGCTTCGGGATCTCCAGAGAGCCATAGGGAAGCAAGAAACCCCACAATCTGCCCTACGGAGGAGTGAGAAGATTTGGGCCAGATCACAACAGGGCTCCCTTTTGACAGACAGCAGATACAGGAGCGGGGGAAAGTCCCCCCACCCCCTGGATAGTAGCATAGGAGGAGAGGGTAGACCCAAGAAGGCAAGGAGCTCAACCGAGAGTTCTGCCTACCAAGGTTGGCTGATGTGGGGGGACTGCCTGTGGCAGGGCAACTCTCATGAAATCCCACATGGTGCGCCTGGGGGGAAAGGCAAGCAGGAGGCACCTGAAAAGCTCTGCCTCTATGTATCTGCACTGTCGGTGAGCAAGAACAAGAACTTAAGAGGACCAAGACAAAGGACATGAGATGGACAAGAGTGAAGACCCATCCTGGTGAGTCCGGATCTTAAGTGGGAAGGTGTGTACAGGGCACTAAGGTGCCTGCTCCTCTTAGAGCAGAGATAAGAACCCAGGTGCAGGTTGCCATGACAACTGGTTAATGAAGGAATTGGCCGCACCTGCACCTGGTCAGCTGGTCGGAGAAGGCAGGGCCTTTGGCCCATATAAACCCCAGGGCTGGAACCAGGGAGTTAGTCCCTTACCAGCAGGAGCCTCCAGGTGAAGGAAGGGCCCAGAGATGTGGTAGCCAGCAGATATGCTCCTCATAGAACAAAGGGGACACCAGAAGCACATAAGGTATCATTGCCTACTAGGCACCGAGCCTCAGAGGGGGAGTTTTACTTTTTTAAAGGAGCAGAGCATGATGTAAGTTCTGTGTTAAGTTACAGCCCAGGGACTCATGGTGGTTGGTGGTTAAGTGTGTGCTGTCTGATAACAACCAGTGGTTTGGGTGAGGCTGGTTGGGGAAGGAGGAGGCCTCATAGTGGCTCACTACAGAGTGGGGACCCCAGCACCAGAGAAGGTGCAGTATTTGGGGGGCACAGACCCCAGTGCCAGAGAGGGCGCAGCACTTGAGACAGGGCTGCAGAGAGCCCGACGAGGACAAGGAGCTGAATTAATAAGAGGCCTAGGCAAGACAACGTCTGTATCATCTGCAAGACTTGGGGCATGGTAAAGGGATGGTTGGAGCTATGCATATGGCCCATAAGGTTGAGAGACTCAGGAACCATCCACAGTGAAGTGGGACATCAGGGGGTTTAGAAACAACAAGGTTAATAGGATCTAGCCTGACCATGTCCAAAACTAAAGCTCAAGGGCAGCCTCCCTATATTCATCATACCATTAAGATGTGGCGGGAGAGTACAAGGGTGCTCGTAGGGCAAGACTGGCATGGTTAAGCACCTGGGGGTAACACGGCCACCCCCCAGGTACCCCACCCTGTTACACATGCCTAACGCATACCAGCAAAATCAGGCCCTCCCCAAAAATGCAGTTGTAGTTACTTTCTTTTTAAAACATAGATAAGGAGTAGGAGCTGGTCATGGTTGTCCCACCACCCGTCTTTTACACAAGAGGCTAGTGGTTAGAATTGTCATTCAGGCAGTAAGAGACCAGGGTTCTGAGCTGTCTTCAGTCTGAGAGAATCCCGAACCACAGCCCTGGGTTCTGGTATCTGCTCCCAGGGCTTTTTATGCATTTTACATTAACCCGTCATTTGATTAAAAATGCTTAAGTGTGTCCTTTGGTGATGACCGAGGTGAGGACCAAGGGTCTTTCTTTTTGTTTTATTTTTTTGTTAGGATTCTTTTGAAATGTAGTATTGTATCTGAAGGAGTTAGGTGTGCTTTTTGAGGAGGGGGTGACAGCCAGAGCTGCTCTGTAGGACAGGGGGTATGGGCTGGGAGGGGACATTGGTGGAAGGTGAGGGCATCTTCCGTGGGGTTGAAGTGTGGTAGTGGGGTGGGAGTTGGGGGAAAAACAGAAAAAGGTTGCATGCATTCAGATGCGAGTGGCAGCTGGGAGGCATTGCTAGAGTGATGGGAAGGGTTTGCTTGTAGGGGAGTTTGAGCAGGAAGGCAGTGGTTGTGGGAAGTGAGGGAGAGAGTTGGAGTTCTCAGATTTCAGGATCTTGTTTATCGACTCCTATCTCTGGGTTGTTTGTTTATTGTAAGCCACTCTGAGCCTTTTGGATAGGGCAGATACAAATCTAATGGATAAAAACAAAATAAAAGAACAGAAACAATCTTGGGAAAGGAGACTGGAGCCCACAACTCCACCATCCCAACTGAGTGCCCTCATTACCAGGTTTTGGAGCCATGCTCCTCTCTTGCTCTCTGTTTCTGGCCCCAAGAACCTCACATTCTTTTTTCCACGCTGGCTCAGCTTCTGCAGCTATGATAGTGCTCTCCCATCCAGCATCATAGCCACAAACCTGGCATGTCCTGGGAGGTGGCAGATGTGGGTTGAAATCAGGGGTGCCTCCTGAGTCTTGGGGGGCACATTTTGTGGGCAGGCCTGGGGTAAGCCAAAAGCCCCATATCCACTCCTATACTTATGTGTCATGGATTAGTGCCCCCACCCCTGCAACACACTGCTGGCCCGCACAGCAAAAAAACTGCCCCATCCTGAGCAATGCCAAGTCGGAGTTCAATCTCAGGGGAGGCATGTGCCCTCCCCTCTCCCCCACCCAGGCCCCCCTTACCAGTCACCTGTGATTGAAACATTTCTTAGGGTAGGGAGGATCTCAAATCCAGGACTTATGCTTCATGGGAAAGTGTTGTAGCCACTAGACTATTATATAAAAGTTGGGGGGGGCTCCACCACTTCTGGCCACATCTTTAAAAATACTGCGCCCTGTTTAATTCTTTCAAAGAACATTTGGAGGCACCTCCCTTCAGGAGAAAAGTCCAGGATTTGGCTCTCAAGTAGATAGAGATGCCTACCTCAGATACCTAAGCTCTGGAGAGTGGCAGAAATTCAGGTATCCCCCTGTTCCACATTTTTTTTTATTGGCTAGTTTGATGCCCCTCCTTGCCCAGCCTGTGGTAAACAGCAGTTTCTCCTCTTGAAGTACAAAGGAAATATGAATGTAAAGCAACACATCCATGAAGCTGGCTTTATGTCAGTCAGAAAAGTTACTCATTCTTATTTTCATTCTATACCCATTACTATAATTTAGTTCAACTACAGGAAATAAATGTAAGAGAAACCTATAAAAGAGGACTATATGACATACGAAGCACATAGCATTTAGCCTTATGGGTCAAAATGAATAAGAATGTAGTAATAGTTGTGTATATAAATGTATAAGCACTGGGTAAGCAAGTGAAAAGGAGGGGGAGAGGAGTGAGAGAGAACATTTTTTAATCGTTCACTTCTCCTAGCAGATGGTAGAAAGTACTTAGACATGATGACTCTTCCTAGATGTGCCAGCATATGCTGTGGAATTGCCCATACAGAAAAGCCTTGCTCATTACAAATCTCTCAGGAACTATCACAAACAAAGCACATCCATTAACATTTGCTTATTATGTGAATGTGTGTTTGTGGCAATTTTCTATTTTCCTCTCAGACATTAGGGCCACAATTTAGTCTGTTTGATAGATTTATTGGATTAAGTTCTCAGCATTTAGGACTCTGCTCTTTTCCCTTTTCGTTTTAAAAATGCATGCTTATCTTTTTTTTTGGACTCCCAGGTCCAATACTCACTCTTGAGTCTTGTTAGCAAGCCCGTACCTTTTAACTTATGATACCAATTCTGCTGCCATGAATCTGGAAGCTTGTTATGGGCATGTGGCATGCCCAAACCTATAAGCCAGGGAACCCTATGGGGCCAAATTTTTCATAGTTTGCACCAATCAATCAACCACTGATGTGAGTAATAAAATGTTGCTGAGGTACAAATAAGTCACATATACCATGCCTCTATGGTATGGTGTTGTACAGAGGTACCCCAGACAACTTTGGTACCAGAAGAATTATACCTATATCAGCACAGTATTCCACCCAGTGTAATTAGCCCTACTGAGAAATGGGATTTTAGGTACAGAACAACACTGCACTAAGTCAGCTCTATTCCTTCTCATACCTGAGTTAGCTTGGATTAGTATTAGGGATACTTTGTGATGATTACAGCCAGGGACTGTTTCATACCTGCTGCCCTTTTTTGTTTAACAGTAATTCTCAGTATATTACTGACCACACAAAAAAAGCCATGGTCAATTTAGAAAGAAGGCAGGGTACATTTGCACTTTCTGGAATAACTAAATCAGAGATGTATAATGTATGCTTTTGTGAGCCCAAGCTCACTTCATCAGATGCTGTGAAAGGCCAGGAACAAAGCACTGTATAGAATGGAGTTTCTGTTTTCCTAGGACAAGGACAACAGAATTCCTTTGGTTGTCACCTACAGCCCTAGCTTCAACACCTTTGGAGACATCAATAATGACCTCCAACCCCTCCCAGAAAAGGACAACTGTCTCAAGGTAGCCATGAGGGGCAAACTTGGTTTGCAGACAGCCCCCAAACCTCAAACAGCATCTCTGAAGCAATGGGCTACTTAACTGCTATTCTCACTGAGGCACCAGACATTGCAACAGACCTAGATGGCAGATGTGTCCCTTCCTCAGTGCAGACCACATCATCTCTGGACCAAATAATGCAGATTATAATATCAGAGGTTCATTCACTTCCAACTCTACCAATGTCATATATGCCATCACCTGCTTATCATGTCCATCTTCTGTCTACGTTGGGCAGATGGGGTGATCCTTATGTGTAAGAATGAACAAACACCAATCTGACATCAGTTCCAGAAAGACATACAATTCCAACATAACACTTTATCCTCTCTGGATACTCCATGGCTGACTTGGGGTAGCAGCTCTTAGACAACAAAATGTTTAAAACAGTCTTTAACACAAAACTGTAGAACAAGAAATCATCCACAGACTGAATTGTGGTAAGTATGATCTAAAGGAGACTATGGGTTCTTATCTCATTACCTGGATTAATTTTTGTGACCACTGGGCACATCTAAACATACAAATTATTCAGGAACAGTTTATTCTAGAGTAAAGTACTCTAGAGTAAGCTCTCCCAAGCATGCCTCAACATATGCAGGGACACAGGAGCAGATTTGCTGCTCCTAGCAGCAGACTGTTCCCATTCCCTGTGGCCCTACACTGGGCCTCTGCAGCAGCCAGAGGGAGCTCTAGGCTCCCCCTGGGTTCTAGCCCAGGGGCTGGCAGGAGTCAAGGGGCCAGGAGATATCTGTCTCCTGGCAGGGTCTGGGACATTGATCCCTGTCTACTGCTAGGTTGAACTCTGCCACCAGAGCCCACTTGAAGACAATGTCCCCCTGCCTCAGGCTAGGAGATAAGGATCTCTCAGCTGGGGTCCACTACTGTGGAGTGGGGCTGGGAGCTCCCTGCTGCATGGTCCCTGGTGGTGGAGCCCGCCCTAGCACAGGCAGCTCCCGGGGGGAAGCAATCTCTCACCCCCTCCTGCCTGGCTGACCAGGAGCATATTTGCACCAGTCTGATGTCTACACGTGCTACTGTGTAGTAAGTAATCAAGCAAATTAAGATTAGAGCAAGTTACTGAACAGTATGTGTCTGCTGTGTAGATGGTGAGGCTTAGTGTGTAATAATTAGCTCTAAAGCATGCCCTCCTCATTCCTATAGGTTTACTGCTTGTTTGCCTCTACCAGCACTGTTCGGCTCTCCCCTCTCCTTTCTTCCCTCTCCAAATTCTCCTTTCTTTCCCTGTCTTTTGTATTCAAATCACTTTTTCCATTTTATACACTTCTCTGTGCATGTCCTTTCACAGCAACTGAAGAAATGAGCTGAAGTTTACAGAAGCTTATACTATACATCTCTGATTTAGTTAGTCAAGAAAGTGCAACTATACCCTGCCTTCTGCCTGACTCCAGACTAACACAGCTAACTGCCTGGAGAGATCATACCCACTTATTAAGGGAAACTGGTGACATCATAAGAGTAAACCCAGCTTAACAAAAGATAGGCTTATAATGGTGACACATCATCTCAGGAGGAAAATAAGGATGACAGCTCTATGTATTTCTGCCAAGGTCACCCACAGCCAGATGGCAAGCTGCACATTTCCTCCAGTATGGAGGTAGGATTCCTTCTACACTGCCATCCCCAGCTGTCCTACATGGATTAAAGGTGAAAAAAAGAATTTCGTAACATTGCTAGCATATAACATTCTCTCAAGACATTCCTGTCCTGGTATATCAACTATACCACAGTCTTTGCACTAAATCTAGCTCTCAGTGTGGGTTCTGTCTGGTGCTTTGTGGTTCTAGCTGCTACTGTGAGACCTTGGATAGTTTCCATTGGCTTCGCTATTTCATTGATCCCTTTGCCACTTCTTTGAAGAGCTACTCATGTGAATAAATCCTCACCAGTGGAAGTAAAAGATACACACCCTAGCAAGTAATTGGCTGAAGTAGGCTGTAGCCTACAAAAGCTCATGCCTTTCTGAATGAGTTAGCTTATAAGCTGCCACCCTACCCTGCAAGTAAAAGAGTAAAATGGAGCCCTTGGAGTAAACCCTACAGCAGGTAGGCTCTTCACTTATGAGTCAGTTCTTCTTGGTCTTTGGGTGGCCCAGGCAGGGTGGAGAGGGGGAGACTACAGTATTACTAAACAGTGTATTTGTTAGGTTGCTGTTTATATGATAGAAAGAAATGAGAATTATCAACTAGAAGGGAGAATGAAAAAGGGGTGGCATGATAAGATGGGGCAGCATCTTTTTTCAGAGAAAAAAACGGTTTCATTAATCAAAGCAGCTCAGGATATGATCATGACTTAATATCTACAGCATCTAATTACTTGGGGTAACTTAATCTCATTGCCTACTGTCTTTCCTAGCTCTAAAAATATACATAGCAGCTCTCAGCCTTTTGCATAAGGTTGCGGTGGTCAGACCACTGAAAAGTTACATTGCTTTTTGCTGAGGTGTCAGACAAAGATGTACATTTCCACATGCTGGGAGGAAATAATCCATTAAAATATTGTAAACACCCATGCTGAGTGCAAGTTCATGAATGCTCAGGAGGTGCTTTCTGTGCATTGAGTTAAGCAGCTGTATTTTCAGCTCTTTCACCTTTCATGGACTGATTCAATTGCTTTTGCCTCTCTAACCAATTTCAGTATTTTGCCAGCTTGAACATAAGGGATCTTATAAAGAAAAAAAACCCCTTTTAGTAGTGTACTTAAGTGCAGAAGTTATTATATAGGCATGTGGATTAAGATTTTTTTCCCTCTGGAATTTTGTGAGGACATTGCCTGGAAATCCCATACCTTCATGCAGATACCATGCAAGGGAAGCGGGGTGGTAGTACCGGGGCAGATCTGGGAGTGGTGCACTGGTGCAGTTGTACCACATGATTCCTCGTCCACCCAAAGTTTGAAACCAACAGCCTGAAAGTGGCAGTGGCAATGGCATTTCTAGTCAGGCAGTGCTGAGGGAGTCAATTGACTTCATGGCTCATTGTAATCTACCTAATCCCTTTTAAACTCTTCATTCCACAGGTGTTAACTACCCCTCTCCTTTTTAATGGTTTTGGTGTTTTATCAATAAATCTATTCTTTGTTCTGCAATTCTGCTGTCTTTTGGCTGTTCCTAGTAATTAATCTCCCATTTCACAGCCTTGCAGATTGTTTTTAACTCATTCCAAGTTGTATTTGTTTTTGCTTCAATCTCAAATTGAATAGTACAGCCCTAGACCCCTAACATATAAATAAAGCTTCTAGCTTATTTTTAACTGGAGAAAAAATGTGTTGTTTTATATGTGAAGATGCACCTCACCATCTGCACCCCTCTGCCCTTTTCAAAATTCTAGATCCACCTGTTTGGTGGTAGGTATTTTGCTGCACATGGGGGGCACTTGTGAGGCCTACTCCAAGATGGGGATATCCCTAGATTATCACTAGGGATTTGTAGGAGACCTATACTCCCCACATACAGGGGGTCTTTAACTTTTCATTGTCTCTCTAGACTTAGTATTTCCTTGGTTCCCTTGCATGTGCTCTTTGAGTTAGGCCGCTCTGGTCCCTCTCCCATGGGCTTGAACCTTAATTGTTAATGGACTCAGAACAATAAGAATGAGCATTTTGATGTACATGTTCCTCCGCCTCAGTGCTTCTACTCAAATCCAGTCCTTGTTCCAGCCCTGTGTGTGTGTTGGATCATGCAGAGAGGTTCAGGCAAGTCTGAAGAAAGTGGGAGATGGACACAGCTGAGTCCCCCTGCCTTGTGATAAAGAATAATGATACGAGCTTCAGGACCTGGGTACATGACACATTTGTACCAGTATAATAACTCAAAGTACATGAAAAAGGAGCTGTCAGATAACATAAACACTTATATTGGTGTAACTGCCTTGAATCTAGGGTCAAGTCAGTCCAGAAAAAATCTGTAGTTAAATTACCCTTTTTTAAGGTACACTAATTTAGGTGTTGTCTGCCTGTTTCCAATCTATGGTAGCCAGGGCTGGATTAACACATAGGCAAGCTAGGCACATGCCTAGGGCCCTGAGCTGTGGGGGACCCCATTCTTTCCCTCCATGGTGGTGGCCCCCCCCCAAGTGGGTGGCTAGTGGGCCATGGCCTGCCCTACCTCAGAGACAACACCCGGCTTAATTCAACTCTTCCCCGAGCCCACCCATGTGCATGTGTGAATTTATATATAGAAAGAGAGTAGGGGTCCACAAGTTTGCTTGCTTAGGGCCCTCTAAAAGGTGAATCTAGCCCAGATGGTAGTCATTTATGATTAATAATTGCACTAGCAGCAAGCAGGTATTACTAGATGACTGCTCCTATGGCTGCTCCAGATCCTCGTGTAATCTATGTCAGGGTATAAAACCAGTGTAAACTACAGCTGTGTGGGTGCATCACATGAGATATTTACTGCAGAACTGTCTAATTAGCTCCTCAGTAAATGTCTCCACATCTATACATACATCCCTGTTAGGTCACACAAAACTTATAACTGGAGCAGGCTAATACTTGTAAATACCAGCCTGCTCTGGAGTTTTTTTGTGCAGAATACTGCTCATGTAGATACTGCCCAGATGGCTGGGGCATGAAGGTACTTCAGTGCGGGGGCTGTCTGCCAACTAGCCCCACACTGAAGCACCCTCATGCCCCGCCAGCCTCTCCTCAGCACACTGAGCCCAGTCAGAGCAGCTTCTGAGCAGCCCTGGGCTTCTGCCAACTGGGGCTGCTCTGACCAGGCTCAATATATTGTGCATCAATAAACTCCAGAGCAATAAACTCTGAAGTTTTTTCTCCTGGGTGCACATCAAATGATGTGCCTGGAAACAAAACACTCTGGAGCAATAAGCTCCGGAGGTTATTTGTGTGCATTAATTGCACATGTAGGCACACCTAGTAAATGTGTCTTATACCCAGGTCCTTACATTGCTAGAATCTAGAAATGCTTTTTGGACATTTATTAAATGTTCATGCAGCCAAAAAGACCTCAGAAGTAAACAGCAATGGAAAGCATTAAAAAAAAATAAAAATCAGTGAACTTGACCTATGTAGCATGTGTAATATAGTAATGTAATAAGCTACACCATGCTAACAAGTAAAGTGAATCACTTGTCCATAACTCCTAGGAGTTCTAATATTCATGAACAATGTGTGCCACCGGCGGTTTGAGGGGCATGGCAGTGGCAGGAGTGCAGCAGTGGTGATGGGAGTGCAGCAGCGGTAAGGGGGAGCTCCCACAGACACTACTGGTGCTGTTGGCGGCGGGGGAGAGGGGGTGGCGAGCCCAGGGGTCAGCAACCAACCGCAGGTGGCGGTAGCTGCCAGTGAGGATTGCTGATCACCTGCAGATGCCGCTGACAGTGTTGGGCGGGGGGGGAGGAGGGGAAGTGGCGAGTGGCTACTGCCCACAGGTGCTGCTAGAAGTGTCAGTAGCACCTTTTTATAGGGGGTGCACCACCACACTCAGGGGGTGCGCATGTACCCACATGCACCTCCTACACATCGCCCCTGCTAATATTGTAGCTTTGGATACAAGATATTGTCAGGATCATTAATACTTTGGCTACAGTAACAAGAAAACTCCGTAAATTATACGATATCATTGACAAACAAGACTCAACTGCCAGATGTACATATCAACTTAGTTTCATAGTTTCATAGTTTCTAGGGTCGGAAG
>NW_017729024.1:74990606-74996101 GCF_001723915.1 Gavialis gangeticus
TGCTTTGCACACCCTCGTCCAAATCACTGATGAAGATATTGTATCATAGTTTCGTTTGTATCATAGCTTCCCCATCCAAAGTTCGTTATACTATCTATTTTGGCATCTATTAATTCAAAAGAAAAGAAAGGAAAATGGAAATTAAAGGGTGCCTGTACTCAAGCATGGAGGCTGCTCTGACCCGCTGTAATTACAGTACATTGGGGCAGACTTGGTTAATCGAGTCTGGTGGAGTGTGGTATTTACTGCACTCCAGCAGCCTCCCATGTCTTGTGTCTCAGCATCCCCATGCTTTAAAATGGCAGGAGGGGTGCTTGAGCTAAATCTTGTCAATGAGCTTTAGTTCAAGTGCCCCCTGCCTCCATTTTAAACCACGGAGACACTGATATACAAAATGCAGTGGCACTTTAATTAAAGCAGCTCTAGGAGTCACTCTAATTAAAGCACTGGTCCCCCACCCCTGGAGCACATGTAAAAGTGCCCAAAGCAATCTGGACAGAAACAAAACAAAATTCAAGATAGACAAACCAGTTGTTTTTTTTAAAGGTTTGAAAGACAAACCAGATTGGTATGCAACACGATGCATTGAATAAGAACTGGGATAGCTCTGTTTTGGTTATTTTGAGAGCAATGAATAGGGATGAGAATTCCTTACCAAACCTTTTGGAAATCCAAAATCTTGTATCTGGTTTGCAAGTTAAAAGAAAATTGAGAGAATTTTTATTTTGAATCAGAACTGATACCATTCAGTTATGGGAAGTTGTAAACTGTTTCCTTCCCCTTTCTTCTCCTACTTCTCTTCAGTGTCGTTTGAATGATTTGAACTGACCTATTTAGAGGCATGTATGGTTACTCTCCTGCTAAGCCTGCAGAATTTGCAGTTCTCATGGTGTAGAACTGTATGGCAAATGTGCACCTGCCACATTTTTAAAAGTCATTCCATTTTCCCTCTTGGAAACAATATGAGTACCTTTAAAGCTGCTACTATAATCTTTTTAAGGACATGGAGGTTGTAAGTCTAAGAAAATACATTTGTAATGGATTCCAGTCAGCTGCTTTTTTTAGCAACTTAATTTTTTCATTATTTTGCAATAACCTTTAAAAAAGCATCATGCAAATCTGTCTCACTGAAAAGGTATCATTTTATATCTTATCTGCATGTATGGTGTTTGGGGAATTGTTTCCCCTTTCAAAGCTCATCATAGAAATCTCATTGTAATTCCTGGTGCAGATAGAAAATATTTTTCCTAGAGAAACTATCTTTTGCCCATAGGGACGTATTTAATCTACTGTAAGCAAGAACATTCCCTCTTGACTTCAATGGGAGATGAATCTGCTTTACACTATGTCTGAAATTACATCCATAAAAGATTGTATTATCCATCTCCAGGCAAAGATTAAGTTATATATGTCTGTCTAATGCCAGTTGGAAGGAAATCTTCCATACACTTGCATGTAGATTCTTCAAACCAAACATTCTTGTGCAGAATGGGAACAGTCCTCATATGGAAGGATCCTGGACTCTGCACTAAACACTAGCTACTGTTATTTCACCAAATGCATTAAAACTGCAAATATCAATAGCCTATGTGTCCCTGGGTGTGTCTACACAAGATATTTACTGTGGAGCTACCTAATTAGCTCAGCAGTAAACATCTCAATCTGCGCCCTTTTTAGGGTTCAGTAAACTAATAAACTCCACAATGGGGTAGTACATGTAAATACAAGTACTATCCTGTCAGAGTTTTTTTTAGTGCACAGCAACATACATGTAGATGCTGATGGGGCTGGCTGGGGCATGAGGGGGCTTCCGTGCAGAGGCTGCCTGCCTACTGGTTAGCCCCACACTGGAGCACCTTTCTGCCCCAGCCAGCCCCTCCACAGCATGTTGAACCAGGTTGAAGCAGTCCCAAGCTGGCAAGCTGTCCCCCCAAACTTCCTGCCAGTCGAGGCTGCTCCAGCCTGGCTCAATGTGTTGCAGTACCAGGCGCACATGTAAATGCAGTGCCCAGGAGCAATAAACTCTGGCACAATATGCACCAGAGTTTACTGCTTCAAATGAATTGCAGGTGTACGTGCCCCTGCATATTTCTATTCCTGAGCAGTTAAATGAGGTGACTGAAGTTATAACAAAGCTTTTTGCCGCTTTCATTGTCACCTTCAGCAACAAGGGTACAGATGCAGCACTGCAGACTAAAGAAAGACTTCATACTAATTGGCTGGGCAAAGAATATGATGAAGAACTGGATTTTCACAATATTTCTGTCACCTGTGATTGCGACTATGAACTGTAAACAGTGCAGCACCATTTAAGATGTCAACAAATTGAGATGAGTGCTCCACAGGTATGTGCTAGTGTAACAAGAAGGCCATATCATGTGCAAACAGGTAACAAAGAATGATGTGAGGGCTTGGAAGACAACTCCTTTCATACCTGCATGTGACAAGGCAGAATATAGCCCTTCATTCTGTTGGGCAAAGGCAAATATTCAAAAATATCTAGTGACTATTAGACAAATCCTTCTGTGTTTCCTAGTCTATCAAAGTGCTGAATTCTTTATCTCCCAAGCCTATTTCCATCTCAGTTAAATAAATCAGACATTCCTGTCTAATTTCTTAAAATAATAGGAATGGGTAGAGAATTGAATACATAATTTAACTTTTCTGCTGGCACTGCTTTTGGCAAATTTATCTTCTTTATCCATCTTATGTGGAAGTCATTTCAGTTCTGAAATTCTGTTTTTGTTTTCTGAAGAATGGAGTCTAAATTCAAAGAACTCATGCCCTTTAAAGCATGCTCAAAAATAATTGTCAGATATTTTATCACCTTCTGGAGACAATGTGGTTGTTTAGATCAATGCCATACATTGTTTTTCTATTTATGTTATGCCCTGAGATAAAGGGAAATATGTCTGATGCTTCAAGAAGTTCCAGAATTAAAGGATTTATCTGGTTTAATTCCTATTCTATATGGAAATAGTAACAACATATAGAGGAGAGTTTTGTACCTTGTCTAAGGAATTAGAGGACTTCATAGGGTCATGTGTTGATTCATGATAGCTACTTTCAAAGAGTACAATGGCCAGGGTTGCCAACTGTAAATTAACAGGTAGTCCATGAAAAAAAAAACAGCCTAAAATGCCTGTCTGTGAAGTCCATAAAGAAAAAGTGAGATGTCTGTAAAAAACTAAAAAGCAGTGATCACCTTTCACAATCCATCATGGGAATGAAGCTAGATTCAACTGTGCATGGTGTACAGAGAGAGCAGAGCTGCATCACCTGGTGTCTAAGCAGGAGCACTGCTTGGCATCCTGCAGTGAACTGTCTATCAGAGCGTTCTGGCCTGCTGGAGCTCTGTAGTTCCTTCTCCTTTCCTGCCATAGCCAAGTGTTGCCGCTACATGTCCCAGATATTAGCTGCTTGTAATGACTACTCAGTGCTCACCTTGAAGGTATGCAGAGCGGTGCATCTCCAGGTCACACACAGGGAGGGAGGCATTGTGGGAAGGATGGAACTGTGGGGCTAGGAGGAAGGGGAGAGGGGGCAGGTGCCAGGGAGGAGGGAGCAGGGCTGGCAGGAATCTGGTTGGGGAGTGGACTGGGGAGGGGGGAGCAGCATGACATGAGATCCAGTTAGGGGTGTCAGGGTGTTGGGTGAGTAGGGGACCCCCAGGCAGGAGCAACATGGTGTAATATCATTGCTTCAGTCAAGCAGGGTTGCCAACCCAAAATTTTTTTTTTAGCTGAGAATCTGCAAACCTTTTACTGACAACTAATTTTTTTCCCCCTAGTGTTGGTATTAAACTCCTAAATTTGAACCCAGACCTTCTAACTGCCATCTAGAGCCTAGCAGAATGTTGCATTACATTATGTAAAACAGATATTAGCAAAACCATGTGTCAGTAAAAAGGATTGGTTGTTAGTAAAATTTGCAGATTCTCAGTAAAAAAAAAAAAAAATTCTTGGGTCGGCAACCCTGAGGATGGGTAGAGTAAACAATAACATTCTATAATATATCCCTGTTTGATACCCTTTAAATGGTAAATATAGTACAAAAACTTGAAGAACTTGTGTCTGATGAATACAGGGAGAAGAGTTCAACTTAAAAAAGGGTTAAGATTCTATGTTGCTTTACTGAATGCAAGTCTTTGTAATGTATTCATATCTAAACTAAAATGTTATATGTGAAACTTAATTCACTAGGATTGACTGCTTTTACAGCATCAAACAAATATTTTGCTGTTCCTTGTCTCACCAAAGTAAATAAATAAGTCCTGCCTCATCTAGGTAGATAATGCTGTAAGAACCCCTTACGTGTGCTGGCAATCACCTTTTTTGGGGGGAAAAATGTAGGTTGCATTTAATACCAGTTTGAGAGAGGAACCTGAACAATAAAAATTGCTCACCCTCTCACAGACAAGAAGATCATGTTTTATGCTACCATTCTTCAGATCATCTGACATGGTTCCATATTTTTTATCTATCTTCATCTGAGCTCTTCTCTTTAATATATTACCAGGGTTTTTTTCCCCACTGTTTACAATTTGAGTTTGCTGGGACATAAATTTTGCTGAAATATGTTGTTTTGCTGAAGCAGAAACATATCAGCTTCCACTAAACTCTACTAGGTGAGGAGAGGATAGAAAGACTCTTTTTTTACCCATGGGTAGTTCAGGCACTAGTCTGGGATGTGAGACACCCAGGGTCAAGTCCCCACTTTGCCGGATTTTGAGTATCTGAGATGAAAACATCTCTGAGTTCCCCACAGTCTAGGGCTGTACCATATCCATCCAACTACATACACACACAGACCTATGATATAATTCAGGTTTTGTAAAAACATCAGAAGGTTTTGTCTAAATTTCAATTAAGAACAACAAAAAAATTAAAGCCACAAAGGTTGTTGCAAAATAATTTTGATGTCTTCCTGTTGTGTCTCTCTACCATGTTCTTTGAGAAGTTCAAAATTACAAAAATATTTATTTTCACCATACCCATTCTTCAGTTAGAGCCTAATCTCCAGAAGAAAGGACTATTTTGTGATTAAAATATTTGATTGGGACTCAAGGGTATGATGGACAGAACCAAAAAAATTAATAAGCAATAAATATGTGCTTCTTGGAGGCATTTGGAACTTTTGTCTAAAATGAGGCTTGTATTATTGTAACCCACAAATATAATTTGTAACTGTTTGTGGAACTGACTAGGCCTCAAAGACAAAGCTATAGCTGTGAAATTAGCTGACCTAATAGTTCTTTCTCACTCAGAATTTAGCCTTGATGATGATAAAAACTGGATTCAACTGCCTAGCTTGTCCGTTCTTGAAATGTACCGGATATCTCAAAAAAGCATAGTCAGAGAGTTTTGAAAGGGCTGGATTTAGGCAGGGTAATGTTGATTTCAGACCTGAAGATGCTTTGTTGCAATTTGTTTATTGGATAAACCCAAGCTTGGGCAGTAACTTATTATAATAATTTCTAACACCTTTTAACCCCA
>NW_017729024.1:75001101-75006108 GCF_001723915.1 Gavialis gangeticus
TGTGTGTGTGTGTGTGTGTGTGTGTGTGTGTGTGTGTGTGTGTGTGTGTGTGTGTGTGTGTGTGTGTCTTTCCTTTCTGCAAGTTCTGGTGTTTCTAGGCAATATTGTAATGCATCGGATAAACAATCCTGCGCCACTGACTTTGGTGGAACCTTTAGAACTGTTCCAGGTGAGGTATATAGCACCTTAGAAAACACCTTGTGTTATTTACTATTTTTTTCTATTTAAGTTATTATATAGAAGTTATAGAAGTCATATAGAAGTTATCATAGCAGCTTGGGTTGTTTTGTTTTCTTTTGTTTTAACTTCTGTCTGTCCACCAACCATCATCAATGTTGGCAAAAAAATCAACCACTGTTAACAGTTAACTGCTTGCCAATGCAACAGAAGGAGAAGTCAGTATCTGGGTGTTATTTTAATAGGCTAGTAGTATATTAAAAATTCAACTGAAATGTTAGTTGGTATTCTTCGCCGCATCACAACAGTTTAAAATAGGTTATTTTTCACTTAAAAGGGAACTGTTTTGAGCCTATTTTAAATACAGAATGTTTATCGTCTTATGGGTATGACATGAAGCAGAGAACACCAGCATTACTAGCCAGTGTCCTTTCTAGCCATGGAGCAGAGGTTATTTCTATAATTGAAAGCATCCTCATTTTTCACTCTAAAAATAAGTATTCAAATTATATTACAGTAATCAGTCTGCACTAGTAATAATCTATTTGGTTACTAAATTTTATACATACCTCAGCTACTGTTACAGCTGTCAGGATTCTGTCATCCTTTATACTGTTCTTTTGTTTCTGTAAAGCTTTCCACATTGTATTCCTTAATCCTTCTCGGCTCACATCCCCACTGAGTTCACTGCACATCATAACTAGATTGTGAACCAAACCATATCGAATAACCCAGAATAGATCTTCACCTGCAAATAATTACATTTTAGTGTGTGCCACATGTAACAATTTTGCTATCAGATTAATGTATTTTAGAAAGAGACAAAGAAACAGAAACCCTTTATTAAATGCAGAGTTATAATAATACCCATAAAGTAAGCTTTAGGTTTTTGGTGGGGAGAGTTGCAGAGAATTTGGCTTAGTGAATTTAGACATTGTAGAGTGGATACTTACTTTTGTAACAGGAGAATCAAATCCTTTAGCAGATGGATTTTGTTGGCATGTGATACTATAAATGAGTTTGTGGGGGGAAACGGTGTATTTGTGTGAGGGAGGTGGGGGAGAGGAGGAAAGGCTCAAAGGGAGCTTAGATGCTTTTGCCTGTTGTTAATGGAAATAAGTCTAAAACTCTGTATCCCAGGCTTGCAGAATAATTTGATCTCAAATGGTCTTAGCAAACTGTCATTCAGTTCTCATAGAAAATACAGCAGTTCCCATTTCCATTCGAAAGAGAAAGGGGAAGACTTCAGATAACAGACGAGATTTAATGAGTCAAAAAACCAAACAAGTTAAGTTAGTAGTCATCCTTAAATGTTTCTTCTGTCTTAGGCCCCATGTATGTTACACTTAAGGCATGATTAACCAGTTCATATGCCTTAAGTCGTCACACAGCCACATGTTCAATTAATGGCATGATAAAAAGAGGAATAAGCTACCAAGTTATTCCATAAAAGATGTGTAATAACTTTGTATCTGTTTCCTATCACTGCCATAAATTGAACATGTGGCCAGTTAAGGGGTGAATGGAGTTCTCCCTCTCCACCTCTTCCCATGACTCAGAGATCTCAGCTGCTGTGGTCTCCCAGCTGCAAGGGTGTGTGAAGCCTCCCTCTACAGTTGGGAGATCACAGCAACTGCAGCCTTCCTGTTGCAGGGACCCCTGGGGCTCCCTTGAGGCTGAGAGCCTGGTCAGTTGATCCAGGCTTGCACCCAGGGGCGCTTGCTTCTGGTTCAGGGGGAGCCCAGGATCAGGTTCCTCCTGCACTAGCAATAGAGAGCAATGGGATCTAATGCACAGTCCACACAATTGTGCCTCCTGCCATGCGCTTGTGCCATGGCAGGAGGTGTGATTGCATGGATCATGCATTAGATCCCATCATGCCATTACCTGCATGTGTAGAGGGGTCCTCACAGAACACAGTATTTATAATGTCCCCAGTACTCTCTTGTACTTAATATATGTAATACTACAAAATATTGAAGTATTTGTCCTGAAAGATGCTAAGTCCTGAAAGCTGTCGAACAATTTTAATTTCCGCTGAGGTCAACAAGAGTTCAGCATACTTAGTAACTTATAGAAGGTGCTTAGAACTTGCTGGATCAGGAACTAAGAGTTTTTAATAGAGGCCACTGTGTATTCGTATTGCACTTAAGGAAAAGGGAACTGGATTACTTTTAAGGCATCTTCCTAAAAAATAAAATCAGAATGATAAATATTTAATAAGAGATTTACTAGCCCATGTTTGAATTTAGATTAATTTAGCATGAGTTTTGGAGTAAATCCAAAATTCTGCAGGCTGTGTTTCACAAGGATAAAATATGCATACCTTAAGGGGATCAAAATAAGTATCATTCTTCATCTTTTGCACACCGGTCCAGCAAAACATTTAGATTTACCATACAAAATATAAATCTACAAGAATCAACCCATCTACATAAATAATATTATGCCATCATTCTGACTAGCTTCAGCAAACATTTCCATTTTTAAGTTAATCATTTTAGTTGTGAGCAGTACTGTAGTTCATATATATTTGTGGCCAAGCAGAATGTCCAAAAGCAAACCAGGAGTTGTTTTTCAGTTTGAAGACTGCCAGTTGCTAGGAGAGAGTGCTGTAACCCAACTGGTTGCCACTGTGGGGAGCACTAACTTGAAGGATAGTCTCAGAGGTTTTAAAACTAGCAGGAAATGCAGAAACCAAATTCATAAGATCCCAAATAACTCATACCAGCATGGATAACTTCATACCTGGTCATACCTCCAATGGATTGAGGTATGACTAGTGGACTTGGAGACATAGGGCACATCTACACAAAATGTTTTACTGGGCAGGAGGGCAAATTACTACACAGTAAGTGTCTGTGTCTACACACCACATGCCACCTCATGGGGCTGCAACTGGTTTGAAGGGGAGACTGTGGACCTCATCACACTGTGGGGCAAGGCCAAGGTTCTCACCCAGTTTGTGCGGAGTGAGCACTCCAATGTGCATATCTATGAGGGCCTGTCAGGCCTCATGCAGGTGTGAGGGCATGGCAGGTTGGTGCACCAGTGTTGCATAAAGGTCAAGGCCTTGTGGGCACAGTGGGTCACTTGCCCCAGCCACAACTGCCAGTCAGGGGCTGCCTGCAAGTCCATGCCCTTTAGATACCTTCGCACCTCAGCATCCCGAATTGAGCCATGCTGGGTACTCCAGCACAGATGACCTGCCCAAGCCTCTGCTGCAGCCTGGCACCCTCAGTGATGTGTCACTGCAGGAGGGCCCCTAAGCCCCTCATCCCACCAAGTGCCCCAGCTCCAGCTCCTCCCTGGGCAGCCAGATGCCACACCGCTGCACACCAGGAAACCACTGGGAGTCTCACAGCCTTGCCACCAGTGGACACTGATTCGGGATGTCAGACATGCCTGCAATGGCCACCTGTTAAGCCCTGCACTGGGAGGAAGGCCCTCTCTGTCCCTGCTCAGGCCCCTAACCCTGTCCTCCCCTCTCCACCTGGTCCAACTGTACCCCCCTAGGGCCTCCTCCCATGCCTCACCACAGCATGCCGGGAGGCGGGAGAAGTGTAAAACTTTATTGAGCAGCCTGTACCACAACCAGTCGGTGGGCATAGGCCTCTCACATGCTGAAGAATTCATCAATTCTGGTGGTAATGTCCTTAGCTACAGGGGTCAGGAACATGTAATGCAGCCACAGTTAGCCCTCCAGGCAGTGACAGAGGTTGCAGGGCAGGGTGGGCTTGCCCTTCACACTGTTAAAGCTCAGAGACCTATCCCAGGTTTGCAGGGCTTGATGGTAGCTCAGGAGACTGGCTGGCTTGCAGAAGGAGAAAGGTAGAGGGGGAGGGGAGTGGCTCTGGAGACATAGCAGCAGGTGCTGCCAGGAGCCGGGCTTGTTCTGGCCTGGGAACGGGGTAGGAGAGAAATGGGGGAGGGGAGGTTCCAGCAGCCGCCTGTGCCAGGGCCTACCTGCCTGACTTACCATGGTCTGTAGGCACCCGTGCATGCATGCCCCTGATCTGAGGCTGGGCACTGCACAGCATCCCTGGTACATAGCATCTTACCTCAGAAATGTTTCAAACTCTCACAAACATGTCACAAACAACAACTTTCTCCTGGCTCCATAGGCTCTGCAGCTGCATACAAGGGAGAGGCACCTGTTGGCAGCCAGGATGTGCTGGGGTCCTGCAGATGCATCAGCTCTGGCAGTGCAGAATGCAGGACTGGACCCGGTTCCTGGACCACCATGGCTGAGGAGCATCTGGAGGACTCACAGACTTGGTGGGTGAAGGACACTGCCTGCAAGGTTGCCAGTGACCACCGCAAGGAGGTGAGGGACTGGGTAGACCAGAAGCTTCACGTCCAGGAGCCTCTCCTGGAAAAGTGGCAAGTGGAGGTCCTGGAGCAGCAGGTGTCCCCTGGCAGCTGCCTGCCACCCAGTAATAGACCCCCTGCCATGGGCCTGGGCTGAGGTGCAGCAGTGTTTCCACTGCCTAGGAGCCCCTGCCCTGTCCCCCTCCCTGGGTTCCCTGCCACCCAGCCCCCATACCTGAGCCCAGGCCCACTGCTTGCCCTGGATCCATGTGGCTGCAGGGCAGGAGCTGCCTGCAGTGGGGCCAGGACTGTATGCAGGCCCTGCTGGCCCAGTCTGCAGGAGGGGGAGATGGGTGCACCAGCAGAGCAGTGCCCCCCCACCCACTGGCCTCATTGGGGGAGTGGCCAAGGGCTGTGGTGCTTGGCTCCTGTTCCCAGGCTCTGCCCCCTGGGCACCCCCACCCCACAGGCCCCCCCACCTCTGGGAGGGCACACACACAGCACACACTGTAAATAGTC
>NW_017729024.1:75011108-75025238 GCF_001723915.1 Gavialis gangeticus
GGGAGGGGTTCTGTTGTTGGGGAGGGAGGATGGGGTCTGTGTTTGTGGAGGAGAATAAACTGCTTTTCTGAGAACTGTCCATTGTGAGCATGGTGCTGGGGGTGCACGGTGGGGTGGGGGTCCATGGGCAGCTGTCCAGGTGGGCTCTAGCAGGGAGTACAGGAGGAGTTAATCAGCCAGCAGCTCTTGTACCCAGTACCCTGGCCCCCACTCACCCAGGGCCTCAGTGGGAAGGGCCTGCTGCTGTTACTGCCAATGCAACTGGCACTTCCTGTGCCAGGCATCCTCTGCCTGCTGTGCCTCCTCCACCCAGGTCTCACAGAAGAGCTCCCCTGGGCCTCATAGATGTTATGCAGCATGCAGATTGGGGTGATGACCCAAGGGATGTTGGTCTTGGTAACCTCAAGGTGGGCGGTGAGGGTGCACCAGCATCCTTTTAGGTGCCCAAAGGCACATCCCATGAGCTTGTGAGTCTGGCCCAGGCACCAGTTGAAGAGTGCCTGGTGAGTATCCAGCTGGTCAATGTGTCCAGCTGGCTACATGAGCCAGGGGAGGAGCAGGTAGGCAGTGTCCCCAGTGAGAAATGGTGGGACCACCACTGCACCCAGCTGGAAGTCTAGCACCCCTAGCATGAAGTGCCTGCTCTCCACTTGGACTAGCAAAGAGGAGTTGCAGAAGATGTGGGCATCATGGGCACTGCTCGCCTAGCTGGTGCTCACATTGGTAAAGGTGCCACGGTGGTCCACAACAACCTGGAGCACAATGGAGTGGAAGCCCCGCCAGCTGTAGTAGGGGTAGTTGCCAAGGGGCAGGCAGATGACAGGGATGTGGGTCTCTTCCAGGGACCCAGTGCTGTGGGGGAAGCCCAGCACATGGAACCCTGCTACCACTGCTAGGGGGTTGTGCGCACAAAGCGTGATGTGCCCCAGCCCATCCTGCAGGGTGCTGCACATCTCCAGGATGGCCTCCCCAGCAGTCACTTTGCCCCCGCTGAAGAGGTGGCTGATGTAGTAGAGGCTGGCAGGAGTGGTCAGCTTGATCAGGGCGATGACTAGTTGGGTGTCCATGGGGAGGGGCTGCCATATGGTGGTGTTCTGCCACTCCATGTATGGAGCTCCTGGAAAGTGGCCTTGGTCATCCAAAAGGACTTGAGCAACTGCTTGTCATTCTAGGTTGCCTGGATGATGTTTAGCTGCCAGTCCTGGCTGGATGTCTGGGCCTACAGGCAGCAGGGCTTGAGACCCAGAACAGCATGGACTGTGCTGGCAGTGGCATCCAGGAGCATATTGTTGGTGTCCCTGCTGGGGTCCAGGTGGCAGCACTAGGTCCAGGTGGTAGCAGCACAGTGGCAGGAGATCTGGGATGCCACAGGGAGCCAGGCTGGGTGGCCATGCCACATAGCAGGGCCACCAGGGCCAAGACTGTCCTGGGCCAGACAGTGGTTTCCATGGTAGGCCAGCAGGGCCAGTACAGTGGCCATCAGGAGCCCAAGGTGGTGGACGTCACTGCCAGGACTTGGGGTTGGAGTAGCCATGGTGCAGTGGGTAGAGGCCATGGTGACAGAACTACTGCAGGCAGCCACTGCGCTCTGCATGCTGCTGTGGGCCAGGAAATCAGGTGGCCTGGGATCAGCATATGGGACTGCCTTTTAAACATAGCAGCTGGAGCTTCCAGTTCCCTCTGGTGGCAGCAGGGAGATAGTGCAGGGCCCTGGGGCATGGGAGCAGACTGCTGCCATGAGCAGCAAATCTGCTCCTGTCCCCCTGTACATGTAGATGCCTGCTCAAGGTGGGTTTACTCTAGATTTATTAACTCTAGGGTAAACCCACCCCATAGCAAATGCACATGTAGACACACCCACAAAAATCTATTTTGTCTGATTTCCTTAACTCCAGTAGGGAACTAACTAGTTATACTGAAGAACCTGAAGCCAAGGACATTTAGTAGTCTTGTAAAAGAAAGTATTCAGTAAATCTGTTCTTTCAACCATGAATTATAAAGTGAAGGTGCAAATGACTGAAAGCAAACACAGGATATATGTAGAACCAAATATCTGGTGTGACTGATAATCATGTGGAAGGATCACAAACAAACACAAGAAGATTAATTAGGCGAGAACTAAAGAGGTTATACAGTTTAAGAATGAATAAGTGAAACACACAATCCAACTCTATTTTTAGAGAGCATTTCATACAAAATATATTGCCAGATGCTTTATAATTTAAATAAGACAATGTAATATGAAAAATAATAAATGAAAGCAATGAGTGACAGAAAGTAAGATGTTTAGGAAAAAGATATGTTATGAGCATTTGGAAAGATTTTCAAACAGAGAGATTAGTGATAAGCATAAAGATTTTTTCATATGGCAGGAAGGCTCTCACACCCACAGTGTCAGACTGCATGAAGAAACAGAGATGAGGTCAAGTACAAGATTGAAAGGAGGAGAATATCAGAGAATCAAAAGGAAAATGGTCTATAGAAAGGAGCTGAATGAGCTCCACAGAAGTTTTAAAGTACACAGAAGGAAATTTTAAACTACATCCTGAAATGAACAGGCACCAATAGACTGACTGAGCAGTTCTTTCCACTGGCAAAGAGCTACTCTATAGCTATAGGTATTGGATCTGATCCAACAGTAGATCTTACAAAGTGGCTATAAAAAGGAGGGTAGATAGTGAGCTCAGATTGTCAAAGGGACAGAGTACAGTATTTTGAATGTTTAACTGTGAATTAACATACCTTTCAGTAAGTTTATATTTATTTAAATGTCCAATTATTTATTTTTATTATTTTGCTAACTATAAGTGAGTTTTCTCTGGGAATTTACATTAATATAAACCAGAAATGCATAAAGGGTACCTATACCCACACATACAGTAGTTCTACTTGAAGAGTATTTTCAGTTCAGAAAGATTCTGCAGGGAACATTTGAACATGTTAGCTATAGAAATATATACTGCTGCAGCCATCAGAGGTGGTAAAATAATAGACATTTTTTTTCAATATCTATAATATTAATTTAGCAGCATCTGTTGAATAATGAATTACCTGATTGGTATATATACAGCAATAGAGCTTTAATGTGATGTCGGGTACAAAGGATGCAAGTTTAACCGTTGCTTGTTACAGCAATGTAGGAAGAGAGGGCATGATCCTCTCCTTGCCCTCCAAATGGTTTGGAAAATAGAAGGTCTTGATTATAAACTTCTGGAGGCTGGTGTGTGTGCTACCATAGTAGTAATTAACAGCGAATACAATGGTTTGACAAAATGAAAATATTTGGACATTATCTTGGATTCTCTATCAACATGCCTCACTTTCATAAAAGATGATGAAAAGTGTTGCACACAAGCCATCTTTCTTTATATGCTTGAAATCTTTGTTCAATGAGGAACAATATATTATAAGGACAATACGAGAGCCATCAATCTGAATGCAGTTTGCTTTAAAATTGCAAGATAAATTACAAATCATAAAAGCATCCAGCCAACTAGATTCTAGCAAGTCGCAATTCCTTTTTAAAAGCTATTGATGATTTAACAAGTGAGCCACATGGCTCATCTCTTGTTGATTTAAACTCTGCTACAGTCTCCCCAAAGAAGAATATTTGTGAGGAGAACCTATTGCACCCAAATGCCATGCAGTTAACAAAAACAAAAAAATCCCCCCAAAAAACAACCCAACCAAATATCTGTTTATAAAGACAGATGGCAATATGTTAGGATTGTCATAAAAAGTGGACTGCAATCTAATAATCATGTCTAGACATTTTGCTGAGAAACCTGACTGTTATAAAACTACTCATCCAGGTCCCCTGCAGCAACACAAGGCAGTCTTCTGTTCTGCTTTGGGTGACCTGGTGGCAGCTATCAAAAAATGTTGCTTTAAATATATGAAAGGAAATATGCCCCTGACAGCTCAGCAAGTGAATATTCTGGCAAAAATGTAAAAAGCCTCGGTGACAAAAGTCCTTAATGACAAGAAGAAAGAAAGTGAGAAAGAAAAATCATTAGGTATACAGGGAACTTGAAAAGGATGTTCTGAGTTTTCTGGTTATTCTTTTTTTGCCAGAGTTTCAGTTCATTGCTAATTTAGCATACACGGAAAACAAAAATGTAAAAGGTGATTCAGAAACAACTATATCACTCAAATGCAATTAAAACACAAAAGTCAAGACACTTATTTATCAAGTAAATCTTCAATGAGAAATATTCTTCCATCTACTGCCCTTTCTGGCAATGAAAAAGGTTGAACTGTTACCAACTAAGTTGCAAATATTGCTTCCCTCTTCTAATGTAGGATGAAACAGATAACATGGCAATAGACTGTCTCTGTCTTTATGGAAGGCAGCTGTACTGTCTTCAGCAGGAGCTAACTTTATGCTTGTTGTCACTTAAAACATTATACTGATGTTTGTATTTGAACATTACAGGGGAAAATAAATATCGAATATAGAAAAATATATATGATATATATGATAAATATAGAATGATAGAAAAGTAGGGCTAAAAGGGATCTGAGAAGGTCATGTAGTCCAGCCCCCTGCTCAGGGCAGGGTCATCCTTGACTAATTCATTCCGGTCAAGTCTCTGTCTAACCTGCTCTTAAAAATTTCCAGGGATGGAGCTTCCACAGCCTCTCTAGATAACCTGTTCCAAAGCTTAAAAACCTTCCTAATCTCCAACCTAAATTTTGCTGTAGTTTGACACTATTTCTGTTTCTTAAAGTGAGAGGCCTAAAATTGGACACAGTACTCCAAGTGAAGCCTCTCCAGTGCTGAACAGAGCAGAAAAATCCCGCCCCCTTGATTTAGAATCATAGAAAATTAGGGTTGGAAAGGACCTCAGGAGGTCATCTAGTCCAGGGGTTGTCAATGGGGGGTACTTGGGAAGGCCTTAGTGGTATGCGCAGGTGGCACCCACCACCCTGCACTGCTGCCTCCCAGGAGCAGGGCTGGAGGGAGGCAGAAGGCAGTGGCACCCCTCTGCGGGCTGCACAAGCACCACCTGACCGGCCAGACATGTCCTCCCCACTCCACGTCTGGCCACTGGGGATAAACTTTTTAAAAAACGTTGAAAACCCCAAGTCTGAAAATTTCTTCTTTTTTGGTTAGAAATGAAGTTTACCTCCCTGCCTGACATTGAACTCCTCCAGGGAAGAAGCCTACCTAATCTGCACATCACAGAGCAACCCTCTCACAACAGGACTCTGAGAAGCCCAGGGGAACAACTTCCACCCTCTATCTTCCCTGTGCAAAATGAAGTTTCTTTTCTACCTGAGAGAACTTTTACAATCTTTGAGTTCTCCTCAGCCTGATGAAGGGTGTTTGGACCTGAAAGCTTGCAAAGAAAGAAAATGTTTTTTCTATTATTTAGTTGGACTAATCAAAGATATCACCTCTAGACCAAGAGTTTTGTTTTTCTGTATTTCTTAGACTAACATGGCTACAACATATTACTAAAATCAAACTATATCATATCCACTGCTGTCCCCGCATCCACAGAGCCAGTCAACTTATAGAAGGAAATCAAGTTGGTCAGGCATGACTTGATCTTAGTGAATCCATCCTGACTGTTCTTGATCACATTACTTAGTTATCGATTATTTGATGGCCCGCTCCATGATCTTTCCAGGTATTAAACTCAGACTGACTGGTCTGTAGTCTTCTAGATCCTTCTTCCCTTTCTTAAAGGTGGGCACTATATTTGCCCTTTTCCAGTCATCTGGGACCTCACCCTATCTCCCCAAGTTCTTAAGGATGATAATCAATGGTTCTGAAACTACTTCAGTCAATTCCTTCAGTATTCTGGGGTGCATCTAGCTTCTCTAATTAATCCCCTACCTATTCTTCTCGTACACTAGGCTGCCTGTCATCTTCCCTATCTTTGCTGCCAACTGCACTCATCATCTGATGGCAGACTTTATTCATGATGGCTGAAGTAAAAAAGACATTATATACTTCAGCCTTCTTCACATCATTCATAACTAGATTGCCTTATACATTCAGAAGGGATCTACCCTTTTCTTGATCTTCCTCTTAGTTCTAACATACTTGTAGAATCCCTATCTATTGCCTTTTACATCCCTTTCCAGTTGTATTTCAAACTACACCTTGGTCTTCCTCATTTTCTTCCTCCAGGCCCAGGCAATATTCATAAACTTTTCCCTAGTAGTATAGTCAACTGTCCATTTTTTATAGGCTTCATTTTTGAATTTCAACTCATTGAGAAGATTGCTATATAGCTAGGGTAGTATCCTGTTGCACTTTCTGTTCTTTCATTGCACTGGGATAGCTTTCTCCTGTGCCCTTAAAAGAGTCTCCTTAAAGTGCATCCAACTCTCCTGCACTTCTTTTCTCCTCTGATTTTATTCCCAGGGGATCCTAGCCACCAGTTCCCTGAGTTTTAGTCTCCTTTTCTGAAGTCCATTGTCTTTATTCTAATGCTCTACTCTTTTCCTTCCTTTAGGATCTTGAACACTGTCCTTTCATGGTCACTGTTATCCAGGTTACTTTCCACCTTCATATTCTCAGCCAATTCCTCCCTGTCTCTGAGCAGCAAGTCAAATGTGCATTAGGAAAAAAAATAGAAATACAGCTGGCACCTTATTTTCAGGATTTTTCAAGCGATATAGTTCTTGACCCTGATTCAGAAACTTACTCATTATGTGACCTTAAGTATATCACACAGTACAAAATGTACACCTGTAAAGAGGGTGGACATCCCACTGAAACCCTCAAAATAGAGCATTTAAAATTAGAAATTTTAAATAAAATTATTTAGGCACCTAAATAGAAACTCAGTTTTAGACACAAAATTTTAAAAATCTTGGCTGTCACTTAAATTTTCAAAAGGCCTGCAATCTCCATTTCCCCCTGCAGAGATAACTATATATTAAATCATGAAATTAACCTCATGTGTTGGGTATTTCATGGATTAAATATTGTGCTTTTTGTTTTATTCCACTCTAATCCCCTCTCCATTTTTGTCCCTTTGTCTGTTTTAGGACATAAACCCTTGACAAAAGGATTTTGTCTTCATACATTTTTAAAGCATTTAAAAGAGGGCTGATACTGTATAAATATATACTGATAGCAATGATTAATAGTTTTGGCAAATGTTTGAACTGAGACAGACAGCAGAGTGCAATTTTATAGGCAATGAATCTAAGTGCTACAAGATCAAGATTCGTGTCTTCCTAGACATGACATCATTCCTGAAAGAAAAAGACAGCCATAGAGATTTTAAGAGGCAAGTGTATTTCATGGAAGATTACAGACTTATTAATGTATTTCCTAACTCTAAGAAGTTCTCCTGAAATTGCCCGTTTCCAAAAATTAAATATTTTTTTGCCTACTTTGAATTCTTAGTGGGCTCAGAATGCGTAGCCAAGTAATAGGATTGTTCCACTTGTTTTTTTCTTATTTTTAATTTGGTTGGCCTATGTTTCTTCATTTGATGACTTATGAAAGAAGACAACTTGGCTCAGAGGTCTAGTTAAGTAGCCTCAAATTTGTCATTTCTATATACCTGTATATATTCATGCACCTAAAAGTATTCATAGGACACACCCATGCCCACCCAAACAAAATATGTACAGCTGGACTGATTAAGAAAATACTTCTATCCGTAAGTGTTAACAGCTCTTATCACATAATCTTCTGGAAGCCCCCAACACAGCACATCTAATGACAAGAGCAGAGTGGGTTCTATAAAAGTTTAAAAAAAAAAAAAAAGGACTAACAATTGAAGCAAAGCTTGCTGGCTTTGTTCTCTGTTGTGTACGGTCTGAGAGTTGAAGTTGAGCCTAAGCATTCTTTAACAGCTCATGAATGGATGCTAAGCTATGAGAACCTAGCCATTGCAAACATAGTGTGAGAGAGGACCTGGTAAATCCACTTTCACTGTGATGGCAATGGATTTTCTCAGCTGGAGGGGCATATTGGTTAAAAGAGTTTTTTTGTACTGATACCTGTTGCTGACAAATACAGGGCAAAGAACTATTTGTACTTTATTCAGTTGTCTTCTGTATCTCCAGAAAGATTCAGTTTTGATGGAGTTATTGACTGTTCTGTTCTTCTATACAGAGCATTTTTTTAAATGTCTATTTTACTTCAGATGGTGTGTAGGAATGACTCCGAGGCAAGGTACTTGATAGAGGTTTGCTTTACTCAGTGCCTCAATTCCAACCACATCTCAGTTGCACAGCATTTGTAAAGTAAATGATTACTCTTCCCTTTTATGGTGAGATGTTAGGTAACCTCTAATCTTTTTCTGTTATTACATGGGGGTCATCAAAAGAAAAAAGTTAAGAACCACTGCCACAGATATTTGTAATGCCTTGGATATCTGTGTTCATTGAGATTAGTGTAGTTGCCCTTCTGTGGAATAACTTCCACAAAGTCAAATAGGTATGTAGGACTATTGAAAGTCTTTGTAGTGTCCTGAAATATATATTTGGCCATAGCAACCTGGAAAATGTTGAATAGTGAAGATGCATGGGCCAGAATTCCCTTATTCAAATACAAATGGAAGTAGGTGGAGCATTAGCATGTCACGGAGACAGCTGTTTCAAATGTATTTTTGTTTATTTGTATGACATTACAGTGTTTTGGACTTGTCTTTTCCTGTATTGCTTCCTACAGATCTGTCTTCTGTGACGATGGTACACAGCAGTATGTTTTCAAGATTTTGCTGGCTTACGGTAACTTCCTGTATTCGACCTTAATTTCATTTGTAACTCTGGTGGTATGTGGGAGGTACCCCCTCTTCAAATGGAAGGGATGTTAGCAGGAATGTGTATGCTGTGGGGAGCATGGCTGCCTAGCTGTAGGCCAGCTCACGTCTTGCCCTACAGAGCAGACCAGACCAGACCAGACCAGACCAGGAGTCACAGTGCTTCTTAGAAGTTTCATATTACAAAATAAAATACAATTTCTAATACCAAACTTGCATACATATGTGTGTGTGTACACACACACGCTATTTACAGATATGAATTTACCCAAAGAAAAGTTCTAATTAACCTTGCAGCTCAAGCGTAGGTCTGATTTCTGGTGGCCTTCGAGTTAGTCTGCAGCCCCTGCCCCTTGTCAGGGCCCTCCAGGCCACAGGGGAAGGGAGGCACAAAATGGAGGTTACTCAACAGACCAATAGCAAGAATAACAGGCAGTGAAGGGTCAATAATTAAACATATGCAATAAAGTTACCTCAAAAAAAACATACATATCTAAAGATAACCATTACAAACCAATGACAGAAATATCTGACAATGATAGGACAATATATAAACATATACAATAAGGTTACATCAAGTAAAACACACCTACATAAAATAATCAATGCAATAAATACCAACACAGGGCAGCTAATACTGCTCTTCTAACACAATAATAAAGGTGCAGGATTACAACAGGAATCCCAGCAGCATGGAAGAACACAACGCAAAAGTGGCACAGCAGCTGTGCCCAGTGAACAAATGACAAGTGAAGCAGGGACACCATCACATCATAAGACACCTTTCCCTCACTTAAGTTATTCAGCTGGTGGGCCCCTTAACCTGGGAACCCCCACTCCCTCCAACAAGCAGAAGCCCTGGGTCCCTTTCTGTGCCCCAAAGTGAATTGTCCCCTCCCATCAAGGGCTTCCCCTCAGCTGCCCATAGCATGGAGGTGCCCTCCCCGCCTGTGGGAATCCCCTTCCCAGCTGACTCATGACTCCTGCAGGCTTGAAGAGGTTGGAGTTGTCTCCTCCAGCTGTGTGTCTTGGGGGGGCCAGGCATCCCTTCTCTCTGCGGGAAGGCCCAAGCTGCCTCGTGTGGCTCTCCCAACCTGTCAGCCTGCTCTCCACCCCTTGCACTGCCCTGTGCATTGAAGAGGCACCTGCCTCGTGCAGGTGGGGGTGGGAGCCTGAGCTGCCTAGGGCAACTCTTGGTGTCCCATCTGCTCTACAGCCTGTGCACTGCTCTGTGGACTGATGGCCCTGCTACTGCCTCATGCAGGGTTGGAGACCCATGCTGCCTTGTGTAGCTGCTGTGGTCTCATCAGGTCCCAAGCCTTCCATGCACTATTTCGTGCACCGGGCTCTCCAGCCCCTGTGCACCGGTCCCTGCACTGAATGGGACTAGGCTCCTGCCTCATGCAGCGTTGGAGACCCAAGCTGCCTCATGAAGCTGCTGAGGTCCCATCCACTCCCAGATCCTCTGTGCACTGACCTGTGCACCATTGCCACGGCTCGCTCCACGGCGGGGCAGGGACGCAGTTTCTTGCTGCTCCCCATTCAGTGATGGCGTCTTCAGGGTGCTTCTGAGCTAGCTGTTCCACCCCATTGGTCAGCTCAACCAGCTCTTCTCAGCCCTTCTTCGTTACACCTCATCGAAGCCACCCATGTGCTGGGCATGCTGCCTTTTTATTCCTTCAGCAGGCTCCACCTCTGGATTAGGAGCAGACCAATAGGAAAGCCTGAGGGGTTTGCTCCCCCTTAGGTCCTCCTCTCTACCTCGCCCTTATGTCAGGGTGGGGCAAGCCTCTCTCCTTCCCTTTCCTGATTGGTGGGGAAAGGAAATGCCCCCACCAATTGCTCTGAGCCTTCCAACTCAAGCCAGCAAGCCAGGCTGCTACCAGCAAGCCTGCCAGACCTTTAAAAATTGAACATGTATACATGATATACACATGTAATTCCCAAAATGCAATTTCTCTTGGAGAAACACCAATCCCTTTTATAGTATGTCTGAATTGCAATGTTTTCAGTCAATGTCTTCCAGCATTTTCATGGTTAAAAATAAAAGTTAAATTTTATTTTAATGTGCTCATTGCTCTACATAGGGTTCTTTTGTGGGTACAAAATGGGAAATATATAATTCTGGAAAGGTTTTACTACTTTACTTTTAAACAATCAATGTGATATTCTCTCTGGTCTTCTATTCTTTGCCTTGCTTATGATTTTCTCCTTTCAAGAATCCCTGTAAAAAAATCCTGGTGTAAACACAAAGGACAGGTTCTTGAAGGTAGAGTTTAATAAGTGATCTACAAGAGTTTTGTAATTGTTGCTGTGATTGAAAAGAAGGTGATGATGGATGGGAGACCTGTCATTTTGAGTTATTGTGTGAGCTACTGAAGGATTTTCAAATTCAGATAATGTTGCTCCATGCCAGCTCAAGGAAAATGTGAAATCTGAGTTTACAACAAAGTGATAAGGCAGGTATTGTGTCAAATGTTGGGAATTCTGATAGGCCACGTAGCACAGTCCCATGACACACAATAACTATAAAGGTATGCTGTGCCTAAATATAGAGCCTCAGGCTATGGTCTCATCAGATCTAACTAGCTGAGCCAGGACCAAGGTTTTCCATTAGTTGAGAGAGAACCTGTAGGCGAAACTCAGAAGCTGTTGTAGCAATACAGTACATGTCACTCTTCCCTGAATCAATATGAAAACCATACCCTAGAACAGTGGGGGCCAACCTTTTGGCCCAGCATGCCACAAATTAGTCCCATACCCTCCTGGTATGCCACTCCAATCCCTTTCCCCTGCCTAATCAGCTGCTCTGCTTTCTGCTCCCTACCCTGTGCTCCCTGACTGATCTGCTACTCTGATTTCTGCTCCCTTCTCTATCTGCCACCATGATGTCTGTCCCCTCCCTGGACTGTCATGTGCAACACACAGGGGCTGCCCATGCTATTGATGGCATGCATGCCATAGGTTGGCCACCCCTGTCCTCAAACAGAACAGTTATTAATAAGATGCTGTTGTGTGTGTAATATTTTGGGGCACCAGTGTTTTGATGATTCATAGGTATCAACAGGCCCAGAGCACTTTTTTGTGGACCTGACCTGTGCTCAGGTCATACCTTTCTTCACCCCACAGTAAATGATTTATGTGACTATGCCCATGAATGCTGCATGCCCCCAGAAGGGGTGGCAAGGGGAGACTGCCTGCAGGCGCTGCTGGCAGTGTTGGCAGTGCCATTTTGCAGGAGGTACACCACCAAACTCAGGGGGTGCACATGCACCCGTGTGTGCCCCCTACACATCGCCAGTGACTATGCCCTTACCCAAGACCCATGTCCAAAAGCTTACTGTTAATTAATTGTAAACCTAAGCATATAATTGTGAATAAACCTATGCAGAGTGGCAGGGAAAAAGACACTGAGAAAGCAAATGAACTCCTAAGGGCACAATGGTTTAACTACCTGTCTGCCAGAAAAACAAACTTCTAATCAACATGCACTAGGGCAACATAGTATTTGGATGGATCCATCTGCCTGTTTCAAAGAAAGCAGGTTTGGGCAATTAGTTCTCTGGCTTTACCATCCTTAATGAAAATGTATTCCCACTTGTCTGGGAAATAGTATAGAGGGTCAAGCAATTCTTATCAAATAAAAGGTGGTTAAAACATACCTGTGTTCTTTAATGTTTTACAACTATCCTTCTACCTATGTTCCCTTACCATGGCTATCATTGTATCAATCTGCTTTAAAGGATTTGCTTAGTAAAAATGACTGAACTTTCCTTTCAGGCTCTCCCTCTGTTACAGCCTTCTAAAAATCGAGGTCTTTTGTTTCCTCCTAAACTGAAACCTACAATTACTTATATCTACCGATCCAGGCCAGCTACTCATTTCTTTGCAATACAAGACCTGACCCCTTCTTCACAATGACTTTTGATTAAATTGTCACTAATACATATGATCTCCAGTAACTTCGCTGAGTTCAGTCTGGTTCCTAAATTCTAATCTCACACAGCTCTGAAACTTCCCCATCAACCAGACCCGTGCAATGCACTCTGGCACAAAACTTGCAGGGATATAAGAAATAAATATTTGTAAGTACGTCATAGAATCATAGGGTTGAAAGGGATCTTAAGGGTCAGACACTCCAATCCCCTACACAGATGTAGGATACGTTGTTTCTAAGCCATCCAAGACACATGCTTATCTAGCATCTTCTTGGAAACCTCCAACTTCCCTAGGCAGCTTGCTCCTTTGACCTCTTGTTCCTCCAGTTACAAAGTTCTTCCTGAGAGTTAATTTAAATTTTCTGTGCTGCAGTTTAAATCCCCTGCCTCCTGTCCTGACCTCTATGGCAAGGAAGACCATCTTTTTCTCCATCTTCTCTAACAGCCTTTCAAACATATGAAGACTAATATCATGCCTCCCTTAATCTTGTTCTCTTCAAAATAAACATATCCAGTTACTTCAGTGTCTCCTCTTATAATTTGTGTTCCACCTCCATTAGCATTTTTGCCATTCACCTCTGAATCATCTCCAGTTTCTCTATATCCTTTTGAAAATGGGGTGCCCTAATCTGAACACAATAGTCCAGCTAAAGCCTAAACAACCCCAAATGGAATTGTACTATCATCCCTGAGGTCCTACATTCTCTGCTTCTCTGCACAATGACTCCAAATTGTGTTTGCTGTTTTTGCAGCAGCATCACATTTCTGAAGTATATTGAGTTTACGACTTGCCTCTCCCAAATCCTTCTCCACTGTGCTACTGCCAAGCCCTTTATCCCCTATTCTAAGTTTGGGCTTTTGATTTTTCTTTGCTATATGTAGCAGTTTACATTTGTCTTGCTGAATTTCATTTTGTTGTTGATAATCCAGGCCTTCAGTTTAACACAGTCCTTTGGAATGTTAATCTTATTCTCTAAAAGCTTTGAAACCACTGCTAGTTTTGAGTCATCTGCCAACCTAGTCACTATTCTCTCTATCACTGCATCAAATTAATTGATAAAAATGTTAAACAAGACTGGATCCCAGCTTGATGTGGAACCCCACTTGAGGCTTCCTGTCAGTCTGAGACTGAGTATGTATAGTTATTCTTTGCCTTTAGCTATTCAGCCAATTATGTATCAACCTCTTGGCAAATCTATCTAGCCCTTATTTCTCTGTCTTATGAGAATGGCATGCAAGTCCCACTAAAGCCAGGTACACTGTATCTTCTACATTTCCCTTATTCACCCAGCTAGTTATCCTGTCAGACGGAAACCAGTCCAGTTTGGCATGATTTGTTTTCAGCCAGTCAAGTTAGCAGCTGTAATGAGGTCAAATGAAAGCTCTGATGCCAATCATAGAATCATAGAATCACAGATGTAGGGTCAGAAGGGACCTTGTAGATCTTCAAGTCC
>NW_017729024.1:75025622-75029559 GCF_001723915.1 Gavialis gangeticus
GGCCTTGCCTAGCTGCGTGTGCCACCTCCCGATTTGGGAGACTGTAACCAAAGGCAACAGGCCACGCCCACTCCAGCCGTTAAAGCAGGAGCAGGCAATTATTTGGGCTGGAGAACCTCTTAGCAAGTTTTGGTGAGGGCCACACACATAAAATGAATGGTGGCTTAATTAACTAAGCAAATATTAATTAATTTAAGTTAATTAATGTACAATAATAAAAAAATGGTGTTTTCATGTCCTAGAGAGAGGGAAAGAGAAGGAGTGGGTGAAATGTAACATGAAGGGACTGGGGATTGGAGAAGCACCAACAGAGAGATAGGGAGAGGAGGAGGAGGCCTGGGCAGGGACAGAAGAAGAAGGGAGGGAGGGGTGCATGGGGCCAAGGGGAGTGAAGCCCAGCCACAGAGCACAGTCTAGGGAGGCCTCAGGGAGATGGGATATGAGGATGGAGGCTGGCCAGGGGGAGTGGGGCTGGGGAGCCCTAAGCCTGGGCTGAGAGGCAGCTCAGCTGTCACACATGGCTAGAGGAAGGCAGCAGGGAATAAAGTGGCTTCTTTACTGCCAGAGCATGCTCAGACTGCCTCTCCCAGCCCTTACGGGATGGGCCATGGCAGGGGCCACCATACACCTGAAGGGAGTGGCAGTGGGCACGATGCCCAAGATGGGGGTGGGGGTGGTGGGGCAGGCTACCCTTGCATGAGGGAATGCGTGGCCCATGGTGGGCAGGTGGGGAGCAACCACTGCCACTGAGGACCCACCCCCAGCTCAGCTCAGCTCAGTTCATCTCAGCCTGGGGAGGACTCAGAAGAGTTTGCAAAGGGAAACAAGCACTACGTCCCCTACCACCCATCTGTGCCCCAGTACATTTCTGCTCCTCACAGCCTTGGTTGGGGCCAGGCTGGAGCCGTTCACCCTGTGCCACCCCTGCCCACCACCCATGGCCAAAAACAAAAAGGGTGCATGTGGGTTCCCCCCTGCCCTGTCTCTGCTGCAGCCATTCATTTGGGAGCTGAGCAGCAAGTATGCATCAACCCTGCAAAAGTTGGTGCCAACATCCCTGCCCAGCCCAGGGCACCCCACCTGCCCCTTCTGCCCCTGGCAAGCTATGACCCAGCCCCAATCCACACATTGCCCTTACTTTAGCCAGCCACTGCCTCCTAAATCGGGGAGAGAGGAGGGCAGAAAACACTGTTGGGACAGCCGTGGGCTGAACAGAATCAACTGGCAGACCAGATATAGCCTGTAGGCCATATTTTGCTCATTCCTGCTTTAAAGACTAGGCTCGGCCTGCAGTACTCTGTCTAAACAAAGATTTAGGTACTTGCTTTTGACTCGTGTGCTCTCTTGCTTTGTATATCAGATTTCTGCTTTTGACTCTGGCTTTGGCTCCTGATTTTGACATACCCTGGCCCTGGCTTTGGTTTCTGATTCCAGTTCTGGCTCATATCCTGACCCTGGCTCTAGCTCCTAATTCCAGCATATCCTGACTCTGGCTTTGACTCCTAATTCTGGTTCCATCTCCTGGTATATTCTGACTCCAGCTTTGACTCCTAACTCCAGTTCTGACTCATGGTATCTCCAGATGTCCAGCTCCCTGAGAACCCAGCCAATGACTTTGCCTGTGTCCGGTGACCACCCCCAAACACCCATTCTTGTGTTCCTAACAGCAGCTACTGATCACTCCTTCATTCTTCAGATATTTGCCACCTGAATGTTTTTACATTTTTTCTACTAACTTCTTAGGTACTGAAGTCAGGCTGACTGGTCTATATTTACCTATATCTTCCATTTCCCTCTTTTCAAAGATGGGCATTCTGTTAGCCTTTCTCCATTCATGATACACACCAACATATAATTACGGCATTAGTAAGGCAAGTTGTAATCAGTCCCCATTGCATCCTGCTTTCCTCAGTCTTACTGTTAAATAACATTTTTCTGTGCCTCAAACAACATAAGATCATAAGATAAACAGTAAAGTGTTATGCATCCAGGTCAGGTGTGCTGTTAAGAAGTTGATTTTTATACCATTTTTGAAGCCTGACAAGTAGAGCTGGTGAAGCCTTTTAGAATCAGTCTCCAAAATGAAAAATACATATATTTGGCTTTATTTTTTATGACAGATGTCACCGACATTGCTGTGTGGGAAGTCATTTAAGAGGCATGGGACTATTAGCAAAATAGTAAGGTTAATAATAGGCTTTTTGTGTAATGTATTTTGCCTTGAGAACATCTGACAGAAAAGGAGGATGGATCATGAAACCCCTGACAAAAGGAGCAGTAGGACTTCCACCTTTCTTAAGAGGAAACACAACAAAGGAATACAAAGCCTTTCGGTTGTCCTGAGCAGTGAATGTAGCTACAGGTGGGAGTGCAAGCAATTTTTAAAAGAGGGAGGAATAAAAAAAAAGCTTATCATTTATCTGTCTGCTGCATAAAATATTATTAATTCTATTGTCATATGAACTATGAGTCCCACCACATGAATGAGGACCCCATGGTGTTCTGCTGTGCAGACAATGGAAAACAGTTTCATTAGCATAAACATGGTAAAGCAGTGACAGAAATATAGATGTAAAAGGAATGAAGGAGATTAGTTAGCTATTTCAAAATAAAAAGTTAATTAAAAAAACACACCCATATGTACACAGAGAGAGAGTCATTTTTCGTGCATGTCTGCCATGGACATGGTGTTCTCTGGGTTGTTAGCACTTGTAATGATAACAGACATTCTTTGTGTAATTGCACATTCACGAGGACTGCTAAGAAACATGTGATAAGGTAAAAAGCCTATTTTCAAGCAATAATTATGCAAATCATATGTGATACTAACATTTGATTATGGGTCTTGAGTAAAACACTGCGATATGTCATGTGTTATAAATAAATTGTATCCTGTATTTCTCCATAGATCTTAAAACGCATGCAGTTGCCATACTACAGAGCAACTAGGAGGTTGAATACTGAAGTATTTAGGAGGGCTTCCAAGAGGACAGTGACTGCATGTCCATTTGCTGGAGCTGATCCTAAAATTACAAATTCAAAGGGGTTGATAGTTGGGTACCCAGGCATTTTCATCCATATTTATCTGATTTCTGTACAATTATTGCGCGTGCAGCTCTGGGATTTGCAAACACAGGGCACATACAAGCATTACGTATCTGTTGATAGAATCATTTTTAGTCTGGTAGAAATGCTTGGTGTTAAAAATGCTTACCTTGGCCTAAGATACTATGCACAGTGGGGATTAAATCAGGAAGGCCAAAGCACAACTGGAGTTGCAGCTACCAAGAGAAGTGAAGGGTAAGAAGAAGGGTTTCTGAAAGTATGTCAGCAGCACGAGGAAGATCAGGGAAAGTGTGGTCCCCTTACTGAATGGGGGAGGAAACCTAGTGATAGATAATGTGGTAAATGCTGAAGTACTCAATGCCTTTTTTAATCTCAGTCTTCCCAGGCAAGGTCAGCTCCCAGACTACTGCACCTGGCAGCACAATTTGAGGGGGAAGAAGGGGGAAGGTGAGCAGCCAACAGTGGTGAAAAAACAGGTTTGGGGCTATTTAGAAAACCTGGACATGTACAGGTTCATGGGGATGGATGTGATGCACCTGAGGTGCTGAGGGAGTTGGCTGATGTGCTTACAGAACTGCTGGGCATTATTACAGACTGGTCAGCCTCACCTCAGTCCCTGGGAAAAACCATAGAGCAGGTCTGCAAGGAATCTGTTTCTAAGAACTTGGAGGAGAAGGTGATTAGGAACAGTCAGCATGGATTCACCAAGGGCAAATCATGCCTGACCAACCTGATTGCCTTCTATGATGAGAAGACTGGCTCTGTGGATGCAGGGAGAAGAGCGGATATGATAATATACCTTGATTTTAGCAAGACTTTTGATAGGGTTTCCCATAACATTCTTGCAAGGAAACTAAGCAAATACAGGTTG
>NW_017729024.1:75034559-75044903 GCF_001723915.1 Gavialis gangeticus
AGCAGGTCTGCAAGGAATCTGTTTCTAAGAACTTGGAGGAGAAGGTGATTAGGAACAGTCAGCATGGATTCACCAAGGGCAAATCATGCCTGACCAACCTGATTGCCTTCTATGATGAGAAGACTGGCTCTGTGGATGCAGGGAGAAGAGCGGATATGATAATATACCTTGATTTTAGCAAGACTTTTGATAGGGTTTCCCATAACATTCTTGCAAGGAAACTAAGCAAATACAGGTTGGATAAATGGACTGCAAGGTGGATAGAAAACTGGCTGGATTGTTGGGCTGAAAGGATAATCAATGGCTCGATGTATAGTATCACATATGATTTGCATAATTATTGCTTGAAAATAGGCTTTTTACCTTATCTCCCACCCTCTAACCATTTTGTAGCCCTCCAGTGGACTCTGTCCAATTTGTCCACATCATTCCTGTAGTGGGGGGCCTGAAACTGGACACAGTACTCCAGATGTGGCCTTACCAGTGCTGAATAAAGGGGAGAGATCACTTCACTTGACCTGCTGGCCGCGCTCCTAGAAATGTAGCCTAGTTAGCCTTCTTTGCAACAAGAGCACACTGTTGGCTCATATTCAGCTTATTTCCCACTGAAACCCCCAGGTCTTTTCTGCAGAGCTGCTGCTTAGCCATTCAGTCCCCAGCCTGTGCCATTGCATGAGATTGTTCTGTCCTAAGTGCAGGATTTTGCACTTCTGCTTATCGAACCTCATGAGATTTCTTTTGGTCCAATCCTCCAATTTGTCTAGGTTGCTCTGGAGTCTTGTCCTCCCCTCCAGCATATCTACTACTCCCCACAGCTTGGTATCATCTGCAGAGTTTCTGAAGGTGCTCTCCATCCCATCTTCCATACTGTTGATGAAGGTATTGAATAAAAATGACCCCTGGGGCACTTCACTTGATACCACCTGCCCATTATACATCGAGCCACAGGTACAAGGCTCTGAAGTGATTTGGGGGGCAAATCTACCCCTCTTCCCATGGCACTTCAGAGCCCCATGCCAACAACTCCATGTATGGGGCTGTGAGAACTGGATTGAAGTGCCGTGGAGGGGACCATCACCCCCATGTGGGCCTTCAGAGCCCTTTGCCTGTAGCCCCACATGCAGGCATACCAGTGCCAGGCACAGAAGTGCTGTTCAGGGGAGATGCTTCCCAATGCAAGGTTTGAGAGCCCTGAACACTGGCCATGGTGGCAGGGTCTCCTAAAACCAGAGCCCCAGCAGCATCATAGGCCAAGCCCCCCTGGAGCAGCCAGACCCTCAGGTTGTGCCAGAGAGGTAGGGTCCATTGTGGGCTTTTGGCAGGGAAAATGACAGGCTTTAAAGACAGAAGACCTACTTTGGGCCTGCTGTCTAATAGACTAACAGCTGAGAGGGAGGGAGTGGGGTCTTGTTACAAGAAGGTCATGGTTCTTGTGGCCTCCAGCCAAGTAGCCCTATGCCCTACATCAGTGGTTCCCAACCTTTTTTTATACTGTGGACCAGCATGGGCATGGGATGGGGCTCATGGAGCTGACTGCCCCACCACCCAGCTTTAACCCCACATGTGACGGCTGGTGGGGGAAGCTGCTCACCTGGGCAGACAGTCAGGGGTCTGAGTGGGGGTCTCGTGCCACAACCCAGAAGCCAAACATTCGCAGCCCAATACTGGGCCACAGCCCAGTTGCTGGGAACCTCTGCCCTACACTACTGTCACCAGTTTCCAGGCAGACTGGGGAGCCTGAAAAGCATATTGGGGTACATGCTCTGGGTCCCCCTGGCTGGGTGCCTTCTACAGCGCAGGGTGTCTACAGAGCATGCACCTGGCCACATGAACTCTTGCATAGAGGTCTATCAGGGTTTTCAATTGCTTTAACTAAACTGGTATACTTCTGTAGTAGGCCTATGGGTGCCTCCACCTTTATGGTTCTTTTCCTGCTAGCACTCCTCGTTTCTTCAGGGTCTCCCCCATTGCAATCTCTTCTGCCACACCTTAATGTAATGAATTGACAGGGGAGGCTGCCCTGAGGGTGAGGAGGACTTTGGGTAGTGGACCCTTCATGTTGCCAACTGTCATGGTTTTTGGGGTTGTTCTTAAAGTCTTCGCTTTGGGAATGTGAAAAACTTAGCTCTTTCTTATATATATAAGACTTCAAGAACAATGCCAAAAATCGTAAGAGCTGACAATACTGCAACCCACTTCTACTTTGGCTGTGCCCACTAGCTTGAAGCCCATTACCCAGGGCTGCAAGCTTCTGGCTCAGATTTTGTCACATCCTTGTGACCTCAGGCTCTAGGCCTCATGCAACCCTTGTACAGTCCTCTGTGGTCATGGGTTCCACTTTCACTGGTTCCAACCCTGCCTCAGTCTCCTGCAGGCTTTGACCCTCATGAGTTCTGGGATTATGCCTCAGTCTCTATCTCCTGTCCTCTTAACACACTGAGCCTGAGATTTGGAGTGTTTCCAGGGACCCATTTCAGTGGCCTCCATCACCCCTATAGCCACAACACAGTCCACAGGTACAAATGGAAACCCCAGAACATGAGCGCCTGCCCCAACTCAAAAGTATTCCACCTGGGTTCACCTCACCCTGTGCAATGCTTTCCAAACAAAAACAAAAAAGGCCCAAGGCACTTCTCTTGTTCCCAATACAGACTCTCAGGTTTCCTTCACCCTGGCTGCCGCTCTGAGTCCTTACTTCATAGCCCTGGGTTCTGTCCCTGGGATCTTCTATCAGGATCTCCATCCCCTGTAGTTGCTACCACCAGATTGCTGCTCTGATTTGAGGTTTGGGCTTATAATGCACTTTCTGAGACACCTAACCCTCCACTTCTGCCCTATGTCCATCAGGCACTGCCTGTACCTAGGCTCAGTAGCCTTTTTGTCTCAGGTTTCTCTGTCTGTGAGTTTGGTTCAGGCAAAACAAAGAAGGTTTGAGTAAAGGGGGGGGGGGGTGTAGAAACAACAGAAATGAAAAGACAAAAAAGGGGAAGAGAGAGCCAGTCACTCCTAGACCCCTTCCCCCTCTAGTCATAGGCTGGGGCCCCATTACAACTTCTACTGGTTCACTGGATTGCTTGCACACACCCAATGCTATGTATACACTTTTCTGCATATATATAAGCCCTGTGGGTCTGAGTTGGTTAAATGTTGAGATGATATAAAATGGTATTTAGAAGAAAGAAAGAGTTTGTAGAGAATGTTAATCTATTTTATTCCTTGGGCATGAGGGCATACTTCACTGTAAAACAAATCAAAGGGAGCTAAAGAATTGGCAAAATGAAACCCTACCTAAAATAGCTAATTTTGAAAGTTTAGACCTAAGTAGGAGTCTTCTGTTTCCAATTTTTCTCTTATAATTCATTATTCATTTGACACAGTTTATAATCCTAGTGTTATTTACACTACCATTACAGTGCAATTATACTTTTTCTCTTTGATAGTTATAAATTACCACGTATACATGTAACTAGATAAAACATTGCATGACTGAGAATAATTAGTGTAAATATGCTGTAGTTAATATACCTGTATTCTAACATTATGATTAAGGAGAACCCTGTAAGGTTATAATAAGTAAATCAGTTATGTAGTTAACCTTCTGGTTATATATATTAATTGTAACAGCATCTTCTAAAATAAAAGCCAAGGGTATTCATACCTTAATATCAAGCAACTATACTGTAATATAGGAACTTTATAATACAATGTGGTTTGGGAGGGAGGTTATTTTTGTTTTATGGAGTTATCTTTTGGGCTAGGGACGGACGTTATACACAAACCGGTTTAAGTGATCAGAAACTGGTTTAAACCTATAACAGAACAGAAGTTCAGTGCACATAAACCAGTTTGAGAATGGCTGAAACTGGTTTGAGATAAACCTGGTTGAATGTAGTATCAGACTTAACTGATTTGACTCAAACTGGTTTATGCAATGTCTGTCCCAGACCCCTTGCTGGTTTAAGATAAACCAAACTCCCCCAGCATCCCAGCTTGCTCTCTGAGCTGCAGTTTCCCACCACCACCACCACTCCCTGCTAAGCAGGAATTCCCTGCTCCTCTCTGCCTTGCTGAGGAGGTGTTTGTGTATTAACTAGCAGACCACATGCTGGCTACAGTCTCTGCTGATTCAACAGGCAGAATCAACAAGTAGCTGGTAATGTCCCTCTGTTGTTAACTTAAATGGTTGATAAACACTGTTATTAATTCTCTTCTGGGTTTATCACAACATCCTGCCTGAGCCTGGCCACACTCCCTCAGCTCCATGCTATAGAAGGAAGGGAGGCCTGCTATAGTGCCCCCCGCTTCTAGCCTGAGCCACTACAGGCACGTGCCTACATTTCTGGGATGTCTGTCCATTTACAGAACTCATTTAGCCTAGACTAACCTGCAAAGATTGAATCAATTCAGGCTCAGGCTTTTTGAATGTCTGTCCCTAGCCCATGGGTTTAAAATGGAATATGTGCAGTAGATGCACTAAAGTGGTGTGATGCAATTTGGGCTTGATTATTTTTTAATTGGATTACTTACATATTGGATATGACCTTTTGTGCACAAGGTTGGTTCTGGAATAAACAGAGTAACTGAAGTTTCTTTAAGCAGCAAGTAACAAATTAAACAAAAAATTTGTTCTAATGCAAACCAACCTGTCCTTGAAAGTCACTAATATCCTATTTTTAAAATAAGGTAAATGTTTCTAGAGAAATGTAAATCAGTCAGCACTATAACTAATATCAAAGTTGCTGCCAGCATGGAGAACTTACTTTGATTGCTAAACTGAAGTTATATGTTAAAAGTATTGCCAACTAATTTCATTCTTAAAATGCCTGATTAATTCAAATATTTTTGTAATTTATAAAAGTGACATATTAATTAGATATTTTCTAAAAAGTTAACCAGAATCATAATAAACATGTCAAAAAATAGTGCCACTTCTGACAACCAATGCTCATGGCAATTAAAAGCATACAAATAACATAACTTCAAATTGTCAGCAATATTATAACCTTCACTGTTCCAAAAAAATAACTAAATTCATTATTTCCATTGTTTACATGTATTGGGAAAATGCTTCTTATAATACAATCTGGAAGAAAAATAATGATTCAAATTTTGATTTGATTAAGTAATCTCGGTCAGAATGAAAACTAAAAATGCAACCTGAGCTATATGACCTGTATTTAAAAACCAAATGGTACAATTTGGTGGCTTCAGGGAAAATAAACTGAACAGAAAACAGACAAAACTTTTTGAAGCTTTGAAACAAATTATCTCCAAATTTTCAAGGAAAGGAAGTGAGCAGGAAACTCAGTTTTTTGTAACTGGGTTTTTTCATGTGCTTATGTATCATTACTATGTGTGTTAAAATGTCAGGGGGTTTTTTTCGTATTAGGTACTTACCATCTGCTGGAGTTTGTGAAAGGTTATATTGCAAAAGGTCAAAAAAACTTGCTCCTCTTAATTCATTTGGATGTTCTGATGTTTTTTTGCAATCACAGAATCCAAGAAAAGCAGTTTTTTGTAAATCTGATGTATTAGCACTTAAACAAATGTCTCGGAGCACACAGATGTACATGTAGCATATTTCCCAGGGCCAGGATGGTAGATAAGTTATGGACCTCTCTTCCTGTTGGTAGGAATATAAAGCTTCAATTAAATATCTAGAAAATCTATAACAAATACAGATTCTAATGGAAGAATTGAGTATTTTACAGTAGGAGCAGATTAATATACTTTAATCTAATTTCACATTTGGCCATGTTAACTGTTCAGAAGTGAGTGGGTAACTTAGTAGAAGAAACAGTCATTCAGCAATCACGCAGGGTGTTTAAACTACAAGAGAACTGCACTCCCAGGTGTTTAGTTTATTGAAAAACTGGTCTGCTCGCTCTATCCCACATCTCAGAATTCTAAGGTGAACATGACCTTCAGTTTTCAGGAGTAAAGAAAATAAATGCGTTACTTCTATCCAATTTAATGTTTGAAACAAACACATTTTCCTCTTACATCTAAATTAACAGTGCTGTTACCTGCTTCTGAAGAGACATAGAGCTTGAAATAAAATCTCTCACTAGGTCCATTAAAACCTTCAAGCAGGACAAGTTTAATTTGGCAGCCTCCCCAAGGACCAACAAACCTAATATTGAAGCCAACCTAGATATTTCAGGACAGAAAAAACAAATCTTAGTACAAAATAAAATAATAATTGATTTTTAAAATATAAAACTATTGGCTGGCCAGAGGCAATTAGTGTCCTAGTTTGCTAGAACCAATTAAAGACAATAAACACTGGCATTTTTGGAGCCAGTTGACATCAAAGCCTAAAGAAAAAGTGAAAGTGTGCCATAGTTTTTATAGAGATTTATAAAGTTAATTGTAAAAGTCTAACAAAACCATGCCTTAGAACTGCATAGCTATCATACCTTTTCTCTGGATCTGTGGTAAAAACAAACCAGTTAGCACTTTAGGAAGAAGTTTCTGTGAAGCTTTAACATAGATAGAATATTTTGCTATAGGTAACAAGAAGGCGACCACTGCTAGATCTTAAAAGTGTTGTATTGTCAGCCAGGTAGCAAAGAGGAAGTCATCAGATAAAGCATTTATGTTACATCTTTTAATGGAAGGAATAAATAGTTTGAGGTAGCTCAGTCTGGCAATCCAGTTCATTCCTCTGCTAACCCCTACTGCCATCACCTGGGTCTATTGGTGATATATGAGTTATCTGGCTAACTAGAAAAGAAGAAAAATGATGACATGTCATAATTTGCTGATGGGTAAGCAAAGGGAAATGTTAAATGACAATGAATCAAACTGGATGGAGGTTTCTAGCAAGTCACTGAGAGAATCAATATTATGTCAAGCTTTATTCCACATCTTCATTAATGAAGACTTAGCAGGCATCAGTGAAGATATAACACAAAAGTCTCCAAAGAAGTTAGTAACATAGTCATAAAAAATGACAAAATAATTTGTCAACAAAATGAACAATTCAAATTAATATAATTACAGGGGGTACATCTACACGTACAAATGCTCCTGGATGGTTTTACTGCAGAGTAAATCCACCCTGGGCAGGCAGCTACACGTGCAAGCATTTGAGAGCAGATTTACTCCAAATGGGCTCTCTGGGCTGCTCCCACCCTGCTCTGCCCCCCTGTAGCAGCCAGGGGGAGCTCCAGGCTCCCCCTGGATACTAGCCCAAGGGCTGGCAGGGAGCATCAGACAAGGAGACAGCTGGGCTGGGAGATTGCTCTCTGCCACTGGGAGCTGCCTACTGCCAGGATGCATTTCAGTGGTGACACCTGGGCTAAGCCAATGTCCTTGCTCCAGCAGTGGGGAATTCCTGGACCCAGTACCCTGATTGGGGGCAGAGGGCTTGTAAAGAGCTACAGCTAGCAGTGAGCCTCTGACTGGGCAGGTATTCCCCATTCGGCCAGCAGCTCACTGCTTAGCTGCCCCACCAGTGAATTGGGGCTGGGGGCTGGGACCTGCCCCTCCCCTGCAGCAACTCACTGTTTAGCTACCCCACCATGGGATTGGAGCAGGGGATGGGACCTGCCCCTCCCCCACAGGTCTTTCCAAGCCCCATGCCTCAATTGCCCTATTGGGGCACTGGGCTGAAAATAGCTGCAGGGCTGGGGAAATCTATACGCGCAGCCCGGAGCTGGCTGGATACTGCCCGAAATGGGACAGTTCCCAGCAAGCTCCAGACTGCACATGCAGACCTCCCTGCACAGCCCAGGGCTGGCCAAGAACTGTCCCAGTCTGCATGTGCATCCTGGAGCTGCCTGGAAACTGTGGGCACCTGTACACACCATGGGTTTTAATTGTCATTAAATGAAACAAGTTTATAAAATTTAAACTTTTTTATTTTGGAGTGTCACATCTGTATTTACACACACTAGGTTTTCAAACTATTGAAGCTGGGTCCTTGGCCAGCACTGCAGGAAACTGAGACAGTCCAGCACTGCCTCCCGGCCCAGGGCCCCCCATCCACCCTGTGCCCATGCCCTGCCATGCAGCTGTGGAAGCAGGGAGCCAGCAAATCATACAAGAAAAAACAAATGTGGGAGCAATTTGAAAGCGAAAGCAACTGAAAGGGGTGAACTATAAAAAAAGTCGCAATTCCTTCTGGTGGACAAAGAAGCTCATCACACATCTTTAAGACCCTTTGCGTTTGCACTCACTGAATCCATGGATGCGATGCTTTAATTCCCAGTAAGCCAAACTAAACTATGTCTGAGGAGTTTTAGTTTAATGCACCAGAGAGACTTTTAAATCATCTGGAAAACCCAATCATGCAAACAATCATGCAGTTGCAGTGCAAGAAAGGGCAAAAAATGTGGCATGTACAAAAGTCCCTGTTGCATTTTGGGCAGTTTCTAGCCAGCTCAGGGCTGGCCTTAAACTGTCCCTGCCTGGGGCAGATCCCAGTCAGCTCCAGACTGGCCAGGGAATGCTCCCTGTGCTTGGAGCACCCAGCGCCATCTCCACAATCGGAGAACCAGGGCCAGGAGCTCCCTGCTGCCAGGACAGGGGGACACTATCCTGGCCCAGGTTCCACCACCAGAGCCCACCCCAGCAGCAAGCAGCTCCCGGAGGCAGGGAGCAATCTCCTGCCCCCTGTTGGCTGTCTACACCTGCCTTACTGTGCAGTAAGTACTCCAGATTACTACACAGTAAGTGTCTGAACATGTAGACAGTGATGCTTACTGCACAGTAATTTTGTTCTACTGCACAGTAAAGTATTTCATGTAGATATGCCCAGAGAGAATGAAATTGACAAGGTGAGCAGCAATAAAGTTGAAGCAATAATGTTGAAAGTGACCAATTACGGAGGCAAGTAAATTATTTACTCAAGTAAATTATGCATGAGTTTTCAATGCTATATGGCAGCATAAAACAGTTTACATTTGGAATGCTTACAGAACATATTGCATTACGTAGCAGAGGTACCTAATGAGAGGTAGCAGAGGTACCTAGCAGAGAAATTGATCATTTCTGTTTATATCTGATATGATTATAGAGTGTTACATTTAGTTCTGGACATCTCACTCACTACCAAAAAGCTACTGATTGACAAACTGGAGGAGGAAAAAAGATGATTATGAACTGTTTGAAAAGTCTGCCTAGACTTTGGTACCCAAAACATTTCTTTAAGCAGAAATGACTGCCTTGATGTTAGAGAACTTGCCCAAAAGTCTAAACAGTAGGGTTTCTAGGTTGTTTTCAGGCTGAAGAGGTTTAAATTCATATCTCCCACCTCTTAAAAGAGTACCACCCCACCAGGCTGATGGCAAGCCTATAAAGGAGTCACTCTCCAGTCTTCCTGATGAAGTGGTGCCAGTGTGTGAAATAATGCAAGATTCTGGGGCCAGAAAGAGAGAGTTTGATTTTGTAGCCCAATGATTAAAGACTACAAGCAAGTTCCTGTTTTGGGGAATACCTTGTTTTGTTCCTTGCTCCCACTTTACATTAAGCAGTCATGAATTTTCTAAGCTTAGGAATCTTCTTCTCTTCCAGCTATGTTTGTAAATAGAAATTACTGCCATTGCTTTGTTTTGACATTGATTCAATGCTTTATTGGGGCTATTCAGAGCACACCTACTGGATTGGGCTCCTAAACAACCTTCAATGCACAGCTGCCCAGTTTGTGAATCCCAAATAATCTCAGGTAGAAAATACATGCTAAGATGCTCAGTTGTGCCAAAAGCAGCACTCTACATGCCTAGGAAACTTTTCTGTCTAAACTTAGTACTGGTGACCTTTTCACACACTTGAGAGGTTAGGCACGGATTCTGTGGATTGCTCACTTGTATTTAGGTATCTAAACCCCACTTAAATCCTGCATTAGATATCTAAGTGCTTTTGTGGCTATGGTAGACCATCCACTAAAATACAACAAAGACTGGCATTCTCTTAGCATGGTTCACACTTTCCTTTCATGGAATATGTTGTGTTCTAAATTCTTTTAGCAGTATATGTTTATAAAGATTTTAGAGATTTTTTACTATTATGATCTAAAATAGTAGTTCTCAATGAGTATGTTCAGATATTCATAGATGTAAGAAGGAGGTTAGATCATGTTAAAAATGGCCACCCAATCTAAGGTAAGTCAGGATGGGAGGTCTAGTGGAGTGGGGGGTGGGCTTGGGAGGATTAGGGAGCCAAGCAGCTCCAGGTGGATTGGAGGGGCAGGCAGGGTCTGTGGGATGAATCAGAGGGTATGGGGAGCTGATGAGATCCATGGGAGGGACTGGGGGGGGGCTAGTGGGGCCGCAGGAGAGATTGGAATGGGGGAACGTAGGGTCAGTGGGGTGGGTTGGTGGGATCCAGAGGGGTTTGGCA
>NW_017729024.1:75045155-75065171 GCF_001723915.1 Gavialis gangeticus
CCACTCTCAAGACAACTGCTCCCCAAAGTTGAACAACTCCCATGAGGAACCTACCCCCCATCCTGCCTATCCCTCCCCCCACCCTGACTTCTATTGGCTCCTGGCACTGGCAAATACCAGTAAAACCAGCACTGGGAGCAGCTTGCAGGATGAGTGGGTTTGGAGGGCTGTGGGGGGTGGTCCGACTGGTCTACCAGGGATGGATGTTCGTCTGGGGGTGGGTGGAGGGGCTGGGGGGCTACAAATAGTCTGGTGCCAAGGGACTGGGTAGAGAAAGCATAGTCCTGGGGCTAAGACAGGGTGGGCAAAATGCAGCCTGCGGGCCGGATTTTGGCCTGCCAGGCCATTCTATCCAGCCCGCAGGGACTCTAAAAAATTTAGAAAATTAATATTTATCTGCCCCTGGATGCCTGTCATGCGGCCCTTGATGGCTTCCCAAAACTCAGTAAGCGGCCCTCCACCCAAAATAATTGCCCACCCCGGGGCTAGGACCAGCAGCTGCGCTTTCCTAGTCCCGCGGCTGTGCTGGGATCTTTACAAAAATTCAGTTAGATCGGTCTTACCAGACCCGATCTAAGTTAGACTGCTTCCAAGGTAGCATTAGCTGAGATCAGGTCAGCCATTATTAGACTGATCTGAACTTCTGTACAGTTTGCACCTAAACCCCTAGTTAGGTCAATCTAAGTGCACCTGGGGGAAGTAAGTTAAATCGGGTGGCCATTTTTAACATAATCTAACCTCTCTCTAATCTCTCTGTATGTTTTTATGTACCCAGTGTGCTCTAGGCACTGTTTTTAATCTGTTGAGCACTATCTCCTTACTAGCTACTTATAACAATGTCAAGAGTAAGAAAGAAAAGCAGGACAAGGAAGCCTTAAGCAAGGAATGTTGTAACTAACAGGAGAGTGAAGAGGACCCTGTATCTACCAGCTAGCAAAGAGCCTCATGCTGCTTGTGGAACAAAAGTCATCAGGAGAACCAGAACTAGGAGAGGAAGTGCTGAGGAACAGACTGCTTAGTAGAGAGTTGAAGCAGCAAAGAAGAGGGTAATGAGAAGCAAAGGGCTTCTTGAAGGAAAGGAAAAATAGTTCAGTTTAAATGTTTATTAACTGTACATAGACAAACTCAAGAGAATAGAGAAATGCTTTAGAAAGGAGAAAGGGAAACTCATTTGATCTTAATGCTGTTAAATACACATATAAATTGAATAAGTACCACAGTTGCCATAGAGATAGTGTAGGATCATGATAGGGAGGGACTGTTCTTCATAAACACGATTGCTCTCTTAAGAAGAGGTCTGTACATAAAAAGCAGCTGAAATTCCTTTCTCTAAAATTCAGTGGACCATTTCTGCTTTACAAACACAATTCTGAATTAATTTACTGTAATTTGTAAAAACTTGAGACCAAAAACCTTTGGGGGAATAAAATGAAAATGGGAGAGCTCTGTAGGGTAGAGTTAAAAGGAAGCTTTACTGCAGCAGTAGCTGGATAGCAAATTTAAGCTTTTACACTTCACAGGCAAAAAAAAAAGGAGAGAAAAACAACTCAGGCTTAGCCATTTTCCTTGAGGACTGAGTGCTTACAAAAAGGCAGTTAAACCATACATGAAAAACAGCCAAATTGTGGAGTTGAATGATTATATATTTAAGCCAATTTTCACTTATTTAAGTAAAAACTATTTCATTCTGTTGAAACTAGCTGACTCATTAAAAATCTCAATCCATTATTCTCTTTCCCTTAACCACTTGTCTGTCTTTAAACTATGAACTCTTCAAAGCCTGGACTATCTTTTCTTGAAAGTCTGGAAAGTGCATAGCCTGTGTTAGGTATCCAGGTTGTAGCCATGTTGGTCTAGAAGAAAAGGCAATCAGGACTCGCAGTAGAGATGATATCTTTTATTAGACCAACACGATTTTTCCAAAAAATGTCTTAAATTGCAAGCTTTCAGGCACAAACACCCTTCATCAGGCACTGGAGAAAAGACTGTAAAAGTTCTCCTGGGAACTTTTACCACTCCTGGGTAGGAGAACTTTTACAATCTTTTCTCCAATGCCTGATGAAGGCTGTTTGTGCCTGAAAGCTTGCAATTAAAGACCTTTTTTTGGAAAAATCTTGTTGGTCTAATAAAAGATACCATCTTTGCTACAAGTCCTGATTGCCTTTAGCCTGTGATAGGCACTATCACATACAAATAATAAACAGAAATAAAAGGCACAGAAACTCCTTAAAGTTATGGACAGGAAGGGCAAGAGATATAAGTGGGCAGTTCTGTGCCCTGGGTAGTCAGAAGAGCAGCAGTAGCACCTGCTATTTTTGCGTCCACTCCTAAATTGGTGTCCTGGGCTGGTGCCCTAGTCACCCAGCTGAATTATGCTATGGTAGGGCTAGGTTCTATTCCACATATGAGACATCTAAGTGGACTTAAGTGCCTCAGGTGTGATTCTGTTCCACCCTATTTAAGTCCATGAAGATCCATTAATGCATGAACTTTGTAACATGCCATCCATCATCTTGCCCTTAAGATTATGTCACAAAAAAGCAGGAAGGAGGAAGACAACCCACTCATCTTTTGTCTTAACAGTTTTTCAGAGACTTGAGTGGGGTGGAATAGAATACAGGAGGCAAGGATTTCTTTCAAATGCAAGACATTCTTCTTCAGAATAGAACTGCACTTAGTTGCCTAAGTCCACTTACATGTCTAAGCGGTGGTATAGAATCTGACACATACTGATTAAACATCCTAATAGATTCCATTTCAATTAGTAGCTTCAAACAAGTAATCAATTAAAACTGATAAAAAATGCCTTCTAGTCCTAAAGTACTAAATATGGATATGAGAAAATACTGTAAATTTTATATATCACTAATTTTAGAGAGAGAGAGATACAGGTTTCCCTTGCTTTATGCTGTACATGAGTTCCTGGAAAACAGCACATAACTCAAATTCACATAAAGGGAACCCACTTTAGAATGTAACAAATAGGGATACATTCCAAGCCCTCGACTGTACTGACCCCCATATCCGCTTCTACTACTTTTAGAAGACAATTTGGTACTCACCAACAGCAGACAGTACACACAAGGACAGGGTGGTAGTGAATATTATCATAATGGGGATGGCAACTACAGAAACACTTGTGGCAGACAATGAGTGAGGAGCACAGATCCACACAGGAGACTATATTTTGGTGTGCATCACTCCCACAATGCACCACACAAAGCAGCTGACTGTGGGCTTCCACCACATAGATCACATATGAATGAATTTATGTTGCATATATTGAATTTTTGGTATAAAAAGGGTCATTGCATAAGAGCAAATTTGCACATACAGAACACACATAAAGCCAGGGAAACTGGTAGTTAGCCATATAAGTCTGAAGTCAAGCAGAAAGTAAGGCAAGGTGGCACCTCAGAAACAGACTGGTTCAGAGAGGCATGAACTTTCATAGGCCCTACTTCATCATTTGTAGACATGCCCATGGTGTGGGACAGAGTGTCTGACTTCCGCTTTTTTTGCTAGCAGTTGTCTTCAGTTCTTACTGGGTGTGTCTACATGTCCATTTACACCAGCTTAAATTTTCTGCACAGTAAAATATTGTGCAGCAAATAGGAATAAACCAGCATCTACATGTTCAGGCATTAAGGAGCATTAACGCTGTGCGTGGACTGACTTGGGACTAAAGTTAGTCCCAAGTATCTCCATACACACAGTGTTACTGTAAGGTGTCTACACGCGCATTACTCTGCAGTAATTAATCAAGTGTAAATCTGATACCTGCGTGGTACAGGTATCAAATTTACGCTCAAGTCAGCATAAGTCACCATATTTGCTATGCAGTATGGGCATGCACGTGTAGACATACACCCATACTGCGCAGTACTTTTGGTTTCTGCACCGTAAGTGTGCACATGTAGACATGCCCACTGCTCCATTACTTCTGAAAACAGATAGCTGTGAGGGCTTTATGCATCATATTGACTAAAAGTTAAATTACTTGACCATTTGCTCAGCATCATAATTACATTATACCTGGGATTCTACTATTATGTAGAGATGCCAAACCAAGCCCCTACATCTGCAAACCAATACATTTGCTGCTTAGATCAATTTATATAATGCACTAATAATTCACTCTGAGGAGGCAGAGTTTATACCTTTTTTGTTTGTGAGCTGAGTTATAGCGTGAGCAGGCATTCCTCTGCGTGATTCTATTCATGTAAACCTTCTTTTCTTTAGCCCCTTGTATAGTAAAGCTCAGGAACAAGAATAATTAGATATAGAATCATAGGAAAGTAGGACTGGAAGGAACCTCAGGAGGATCAAGGCAGGATCATCACTATGCCATACAAATGTTTGTCTAATCTACTCCTAAAACTACACAATTAACCCTGCCGCACAACTACAAGGCATACTGCCCACAAACATGAAAAGTAACAGATTGTTCTTATTTTCAATATTGCATTTTACTAGAGGTTGTACAGCCCCAATGAAAAACTGGGAATAAATATCCCATGCCTCTGATTTTCATGTAGTAGTTTCTTTTGTTTTTCTCTAGATTTTTTTCTTATGAATGAGCACGTACCTACTATCACTTGTGGGAAGAGGCAGGTGGGGGAGTGACAGAGGCATTAATTACTTAAAGTTGGTCATTTCAAATTGTAACTTCGCTCAATGAAACCCAAATATAAAGCTTGACTTTACCTACTTGATTAAATTACAGAAACATTCAAGAAAACATTCCAGTTCAAAATTAATTTTAATAATTCGAGATTAGCTTTTGTTACACTTGAGAAGTATGGAATGCAAAAATCAAAGCTTGGTACATTTCCCTGAAGGATGGTATACTTCATGTCTGTTGTTTAACTATTTGGCATCTTAAAATGCTGGACTGAAATTCCTATCAATAACAAACTTAATTTAATAAACTCAAACTGGAACAATATATGTATGTGCTGCTAGCAAAAAAGGTAGGAACAATTTATTGATAAAATGAAGACATACAAAGTGCATAAATTGCTTCTGCTTTGGGTACTGAGATTATACATCTTTTTCATGGGCAATTTAGGGGCAGTTAACATTTAAACACAAAGGTTGTTTCTATAAGAATTATGTCAGATTTGTTAGAGTATCCTTACCAGTTTTTTTGGCAGAGCTCTTCCTTATGGAGCAGAAGATGTTGGAGCACTTCATCTAGTTGTGAAGAGTTGTTGTTTACACATACCCAAGCAACAAGGCAATGCCAAAGAAAGGACTGAATCTTGAATTCTTTTTGTTCAACTTCTAATTCAACTGTCTGGTCAAAATTTGGGGTAAAATAAAAGAAAATTGATGTGAAATGCATAGGTAAGAGGTACTGGATTAAAAAGTTAGTCTTTGAATTTTGCTTAGCATTTTATTATTTTATAAAACACAGTACTACAAATGTATCTAGTATCTTTCACACAATGTCCCCCAAAATCTCAGAATATAGTCATCAGAAGAGCTCTTGTTTTGTTCTCTGGCTTTTTCTGTATTCTAAAGCCGTCACCATCCAAATTTGTTTTTCTTGATATAATTAATATAAGGGGCCCTACTTATATGGTTACAGTTAAGCTTGTTTTACAGCAATTATATCAACATAAACTGCTCTGCTGGGATTTTGCTCCATTTGGAAAAGGGATTTATGAAAAGAAAATCTTAGTCTGGCATTACATACAGCTTCATTGATTCTTGACTATTAACAATTCTTGACTATTAACAAAAGTACAAGTTCAGTAGTTTGAGGTTTTATGTCCATCAACCCTTTGAACTGGTGAACTTTCATAGAAAATTGTAAATGAGTAAGGCCTCCAGTACTGCATTCTGAACAGAACTTTGTCGTAAATGCAAGTCTTCACCTCCACTTATCAGATTATAGGATCAGAGCCAGACTATAGGTGTGGATTTCTACTCATTTTATAGTATGTATGTCTGTATGTACGTATGGGGGGGTGCGCGTGTTTGTGTACTGTATATTACATATCAAGAGGCGTGGAGTGTTGACTTAAAGAACCACACATGAAACAGGATATGCTAGTGCAGACCTATCTTCCTTTGTTGGAGTCCTTCTGACTTCAGTAGAACTCCATAACAATGTAGCAACCTTCAGATTGGATTTGTAATGATTCATCAAAGTGAACCTGACTGGTGCATAAGGAGTTTTATACACTCACTTGAGTTGCCTGTGTGCCACTCTTGGGAATGCTGCATGAACTAAACCCATCTATATGCTCCTGCTCCACATATGCTAACTCCTGAAAATGAGGTAAAGTAGCTAACTTAGAGCACTACCAAATGCATGTCTGCCCCCACTTGGGCTGTCTTGGGCATCTATATTGGCATTGGCTCAGTGCTGCTCTGTGATGCCTCATTTCCGATATTTGCTGTGTGTAAAGCAGGAGTGAGAAGGGTTGCTTCACAGTGGGTGCATCTACAGAAGACATTTCCTGAGGAAGAGACTAATTAGTTCCACAATAAAAGATCTCCGTCTACATGTGTGGAGCTATTAGGCCAGAGTAAACTAATTAACTCCACCATAGGTTAGTACTGCCAGATACAAGTATTATCCTATGGCAGAGTTATTTACTCCACTGCATTGCATATATAGACACCAATAGGGCTGGCTGGGGCACAATTGTGCTTCAGTATGGGGGCTGCCTGCTGGCTAGCCCCTCACTGAAGTGCCTTTATGTCCCAGCCAGCCCCTCCACGGCACACTGAGCCAGGTTGGAATAACCCCGGGGTGGCAAGCTGACCCCAGGGGGCCCCCTACCAGCTGGGGCTGTGCTATCCCTAATCATCGTACTGCAGTCCCAGGCAGACATGTAAACACTGTGCCCAGGAGCAATAAACTTCAGTGAGAACTGCACTGGAGTTTATTTAGTCAAATTAATTTAATGTGTAGATGTACTTAGTAGCATCCTACAGCACACAGCAGAGGCAGTACAGACACACCCTTATCAACTTCTATAATAACCTACTTGTAAAATTATTCATGTCTATCATTTATGCATTAGTGTGTGACTACTCCTGCTGCCTGGCTTAAATAATGTATATTGAAAGAAGGAACTGCCATGCTGGATCAGAGTTGAGGTCTATCTAGCTCTGGCTCCTGTCTTTTGATAGTGGCCCACACCAGGATGATTCAGAGGAAGTTTAAAGAACTCTTTAGTAGGCAGATGTAGCATAATCCTTACCTCACACCTGCAGTTGAAGCTTCATCTGCTTTGTAATTTTAAGAGACTGGTGTACCCCTGAATTGTGAGGTCTAATATCCCCTCTATGAAACTAGGATAACTCTGAACATTCTTGATATAGGTATAAATGTCCAAACCCTGCTTGTTTTGAAAATAACTTTGAAGTAATATATATTCATTATTCAAAATGGTTATAAAAGTGCAATCACAGTCCAAAGAGAAAGCCCCAGTCCAGAACAAAATACTTTATGGCCTTATCCACAAGTGCAGGCTCTGCAATGAGTCTACATATTCATAGGAAAAAACTTTTCACAAAATACTTGCTTCATGGCTGACAGAGAGCTGCTGGGGAGAGGAAGGGGAGTGAATGTAAATGAGCAAACTGCTCCTTCAACTCTACTGCTCTTGATTTCTCAGGTGCATGAATTTCCTCATTGGTGGCTATGCTGAGCCTGCAAGTTAATTCAGCTTAAGGCTTGTGGCAAGTTTCCTGCATAGCTGTGTGTGAGTAGGAGACTTAGCAAACTCAGGGAACAGGCTGTGGACTGGAATTGTTTTTTAAAATTAGCCAGAGTTCCCATAAAGGAGCTAGCATTCATCCTCACCTCTTGGAGGATGCTTGAGGGCCCCTACTGCTTGATTCAGTAAACCTTGGGGGATAATGTATTAAACTGTGTGCTTAGATATTTAGTAGAAACTAAGCTTTGTTAATTGAATCACCATCAGGATATGTTTTAGCTGTCTGCTCCTAACTTGTCTAATGTTTCTAAAATCCTTTCTGCTCTGTTACTTTTATTTAGGGATTCATAGCTATGACAAAGAACAGCAGACCTTGAAATAAGGAAAATAAAAATAGACATAGAAGAAGCTTCTGCAATCTGCTGCTGAAACATGTAGGTGTGTATTGTCTATAATTTCTTAGCAGCAGTGTCAGAAAGATTGACTGCATTCAAAAGCCTCAGACACCTGATTTTCAGAGGAGATTCCTTTAAATACTAAGTAATGTTGTTGAAGGCTGTAACAATTCTTTTTCATAAAAAACAAAAGTTAGGAATAGATTATCATTCTGCTAAATTACACGGTATAAACTTTTCAAATCCCTAAACTTTCTATGAGTGAAAGAAAGGATAGAGGTGGTTTGGGCACCAAAGCACTCTTTCTTTCATCCCTCCTCTTTGGTTTCTTCCTTTAATGATCCACGTATTTTAAGAGTTTCTTATTTCTTATTAGTGAGCAGAGGTCATTGTTATGAGAAGGTTCTCTTTTATTTTCTCTCCTCGTTCATTGAGGAAACTTGTTCAGAATTAATTAGCCTAATTAAAATGATGGTATCATTTTCACATGTTGAATGCAATAACAAAGGGTGGGAAGGATTTTTCCTTCAGGCTATAGCTGCAGCAGCATAAAAGTACCACCAAGTCAGCATCTGGCTGGTGGGGTTATTCCCCTAACATAGAAACTACAAAGCCTTTTCTGAAAGCTGTAGGGTAGGGGGTTTGTTTGGGTGGTGCTTCTAGCAGGGATAGTAGTAGCACTGCTATTGCACTTCTGTATGACGCTGCTACCTATGGGCAGTTTGGCTGGGACTGTCATAACTTAGCTAGCATTTCTGAGTCACCTACATTTTGGCCCCTGAACTAATCAAGAATCAGGAGGGAACAAATGGTGACATAAAGCCATTTTGGGCTTAACCCCCACCCCCCTTCCTCTTTGGTCTGTAAGTTTAGACTGTGCCTCCCTGGCTAGGGACAGAAGTTACACATAAACTGGTTTAAGTGATCAGAAACTGGTTTAAACCTAAAGCAGAACGTAAGTTCAGTGCACATAAACCAGTTTCAAAATGGTCGAAACTGATTTAAGATAATCCTAGTTGAATGCAGTATCAGATTTAACTGATTTGGGTCAAACCGGTTTATGGAACTTCTGTCCCAGACCCCTTCCTGGTTTAGGTTAAATCAGAGTCCCCCAGCATCCCAGCATGCTTTTCCCTGGGCTGGGCTGCTTGCTTCAGAGAGCAGGGCTGGCCCCACTCCTCTCTTTCCTAGCTAGAGCACTATCACTCTTTCAGCTGGCTGAGAAGGGGCTGGGGGACTGCAGGCACAGCAGCATCTCCTGTTTTCCCCCTATCCCACACACACTCATAGCTCACTGCTCAAGCAGGGATCCTCCTGCACCCCAACAGCACAGACCCCATCTGCACAGACCGTAGCCAGCATCTGGTCATGGTCACGTCAATCCTATGCTAGCTAATGCTAAGAGATGTCTGTATGTGCGTGTCTCCAATTTCACTAAGACAAAGGCAGACAGAACAGTGTCTGCTTAGGACTTTTTGGTGCTAATCAACAGGTCAGCTGGTAATGTCCCTCCATTCCTTCCTTGAAAAAAACTTGTTTAAGAAGAGCTTGAAGTAATGAGAGAGGATTTTGTTTTCTCGATGTACTGACAAACTTTGTGTTATCAGTTCCCTGCTGGCTCCCTTGCCTGTCAGTTTGCTGTAGACAGTATGATAAAGCAACAGAAGGAGATTGAAAAGCTCACTATCATCAACAGATGCACGCACTACATGCAAGCAGTCCTTTCTGCCCCATCCCCCTTGCCTCAGAGCGCTAGCCAGGGGCCGGGGACTGGGGTCTGGCAACACTCCCGCCCCTTGACCAGCAAACCAGGAAAGCCTGGTGAGGGCTGTTTTCCCCTCTCCCACCAGGCAAACTCCAGGTGGAGGCTGTGCAAACCAAGGTGGGGGTTTAAAACACTCCCTAATAGTAGAATACTGCCAGACCTAGCCGTGCCCGCCCCGCCTCCCTCAGCTCAGCACTGAAGAAAGGAAGGAAGGGCTTGCTCTAGTGCCCCCCGACTTCTAGCCTGAGCCGCTGCAGACATATGCCTGCATTTCTTGATTCAAAAGTAAATGTCTCTCCACTTGTAAATCGGTTCAAGCTCATGGGTTAAACTAAATTGCAAAGATTTACTCAATTTAGGCTCAGGCTTTTTGAATGCCTGTCTCTAGCCCCTGTGGTGCAACACTAAAAATAAATTACCAACATCTTTTTTCTAGCCATGCAGTTTGTGGACACTCTACTTTTACTTTTATAATCACACTCTTGCATAAATGCCATACACCACCCAATGCCCAGGTGTTTCAATACTTAACATTCTTTTCCTACCAAGGCTTCTACCAGCATATCCCCATTGCTTGAAAGCTGTGCAAACACAGCTTGAGGGCCTAAACAATAACAATCATATTACAGCTACTCTTTCTTCTTTACATTGTCTTCCTGTTAAGTAGAGGATTAATTTAACTTGTCCCATTCAGTCTGTAAAGATCTTCACAGTGGGTTTTATTAAAGATCTTCTTCTGCAGGCTTGTCCTGACATAAGGCTTGTAGGATGTGCCACTCTCCTACTTTCTATCTGTCTCAACGCCCCACTCCTAACTGATAAAAACCCTTTTCCTATCAGATGTTTATTACCCACCCACACTTCTTGTTCTGAGGGAGCCCAGATTAGTGACTGTCAGGCCATGCTGTGAAGCTCATTCTTCTCTCCAAGTGCTTCTGTGAGAGGGTTGGCTGCTATGGTTAGGATTGGTTTGCTATGTTTCTCATGATGAAATCTGAACTACAGGAACAATTCCTATTTTTGAAGAAGTCAGCTTTGAAGAGATTGGTTAAATACTTCATTATGATTATTTTCCCTTTCGTTTTTCTCTATGTACTGAACACCAGCACTTTTCTCTGAGACCCCTAATGCAAGAGTAGTAAGTGCATGACCACGGTGCTTCCAAGTCTAGCTATGAATCAGATGCATAGAAAAGCATCACCTAGCTCAGAAGCACTGAGGCAAGTTGAATACAACAGTGGTTCTCAACTGGGGTAATGCCACCTTTGAAAAAGTTGTGGAGGGGTGCCCTGACTGAAAATATTGACAACCACTGCATACACCATTCCTCTGCCCAAAAAAGTATACATGCAAGTGGCTACAGCCCTGGATACATGTTTTTAAAAAAAAATTTAAATATTTTCTTTTCATGTTTAAGGGCCATTGCTCTTATAAGAGTTCACGTGGCTCTGCCACAAACAACATCATAATTATCTTAATGAAGTTCAGCTTTGTGACCCTGGAAAAGTCACTCAGGAGCATACTTGCTGAACAGGCTTGTTCTAAGCACTTCACTTAGGCGAAAATGTGAGTCCTCACTTTTTTGTGCCTCAGTTTCTCCACCTGTGAAATGGAGCTAATACTTAACCTCTTCAAAACATACTATAAGGCTCTTGGGTGGAAACTTTATTTAAGACCTAAAATAAACTAGTATCATGACCACTATTTTTATTTGGGTTAGGAGGAAAAAACCAGAAATGGTGCTGGTTATTTTTCAGACATTGTTACTCTCTCTCAGGTAAGTACATGACTAAGTAAAGAGAAAGGAACAAGAAATATTGTTTATCTAACTGAGACTACATCAGCTCTTTTGAAGTATTAACAGCCTGTGAGCTAGACACATAATTAGGCAGTTTTTAATCATATCAATGATAGGTTATTGTGTATCAAATAAGTATGGCTGTATCATCCCCTACTACAGAAAAAACAGCCAGAGGAGAAAATTAACTCAAAAAAATTCTTCATGGCCCATTGCACAGAAGTTTTGATGCCTAATCCCTGGGGGGGGGGGAGGCTTGGGGCTGCTGAAGGCAAACAGGGAACATAGTGATCCAACTATGCTGACACCCCAGGATCCTATAGGGAAACCTTTACATCTCAGGATAGCCTGGTAGAAAGCCAGCTATTTCTAGTTTCCCTGATCTGTAGCCTTTCCCCCCATGGCAGCATGGTTCACTCAAGTGCTGTGTTGCCAGAGGAGGGATATGCATGAACCCCTTTCCCCCCTCCCAACCACAGTTTGAAAGAGTGAGCAGTAGTTAAAGCTGTCCTAAAAATGGAATGTGTAAAGGGGACTCTTCCAATTGTAGTAGTTAATTACACTGACAATTAATTGTATTAAAAGTGTGGGTGGTGATTTCATGAAAGGATCTGTCTTACAAATCCAGACTGCAATCTCTCCAAATTAAAGTCTATTCTGTTTATCATTTTACTGTACTATTGGCAATTTGTCCAGTTAAGCTCAGCTTTAATAATTTTCACAGAACTGCCAGGCATGCTTATTTGATCACAGTAATCCTATCTGATGCATCATACATCATCCGATTATGTTACCCACCGTGCCAAGAAGAGTCTGATCCTGTTTTCCTTCCAAGCTTACATCAGATCCTGATAATGATTCAGAAAGTACCACAGCACCACATATGGTTTCTCCAGACTCCCGCATAAAATTCACAGCCAGGAAGAGGTTTGGAAATGATGAGTACCGTAGTTCACAAAGTGAAAATGCTATGGCATGAAAAATAATTTGGTGAATATTATCTTATTATTGTTTTACAATGTGTTTTGTTTGGCTTTTACTTATTATATGAGATTTCCCTTTACTATTTTACTGATAGACCACTATCAAATTTACCACAGGGTAGATTTATAAATATTGTGTGACCTCTTGTGGTATGACAAAATACTACAAGTATGATTCATAGCTAATAACTTACATAACCCACAAACTACATACAACTGAAGTCTACCATGATGACTGAGTTCCTAATTAACTATGGCTAATGCTGAACAAAACTATGAGGCTTCCAGGTGATAATGAATCACAATGTGAAATCTCTCTTGTTATGTCAGTTATTCAGTAACTATGTGTTTTTGGCTAACTGCTGGCAAACCAAACTTAACTTTCCTAAACAAAAGCGTAACTTTTTTCTCAAAATATTTTGTCATTTGATAATACTTGAAGTTTCATATTTAGCATTCATATGCTGATATCTATAATGCAAATGTGGTTTGATTCCTGTTATTTGACATAGAAGAGATTTAATTTCATGTATTCAGTTGCTTGAAAGAGAGGGTTTTGTGAGAGGACATAACCTCAGTGGTTGCCTAAAAGAAGGTATGACTGCCTGTAAACCAAGATATTGGACACTGCGTATCAGTGTAAGTACTACTTTAAGAATGGCAGGTACAGGAAGTTCTATTGTGAAGATGTCTATTATTGTATTTATACATTGTCTGTAATAGACCACTGTGGACAAAGCTTGTAATATAAAAAGGTACACTACTAGGAAAGGTACACTAGTGGGGAAAAAGTGGGTAATCATTTTTTTTTAAACATCTGATTCTTTGTTCTTCATTTTGTGTATTACTTGTGGCCATGACAACCAATGATAGTAGCAAGACTGCAATGCCTCTGCAGTCTTACTACAGCAACAGCCTACTGATTCACTGCATCCAGCATATGTAAAGTCAAAAAACTCTGAAATATAATATGAATGCCTGTCATTAGGTCTGTTTTATCAGCAGTGCTGGCATAATAAATAAATAAATAGGAGCCTAAGTCTATGAGCACCCTCCCTCCCCATTGTGGTCAATGTCAGTTCTAGGAACTCAGCACCCTGAATAAGGTTTTCAGCACCTTACAGGATTGGATTATATGTCACTACAGTACCCTAGATACTTAAGGATTTTGCAATGTCGATTTTTTCTATTTATAGCAATGACCTTTCATCACCTAAAATATATGGTAATATCTAAGAAAGCTTTGTGTGTGGATTTCATGAGTAATTAACATCAATCAAATTCCAAAGAGGATTTAAATAAGTTGATTTGATTCAACTTCATTTTAAATTTTCAGCATTTCTACATATACTGCAATATCTATTGAGACCAGTCAATAGGCTTAAAAATCACAAGATACAGGAAATTTTTGGCACATGCCCTGAGACTATATTGACTAACTTGCATTTAGTAAGTCAGGGGTGCAGAGTTGTTCTGATTTTTTTCTTCCTTTTCACTTATAGATATGACTTTCACTATATACCTCATTTAACAAAACTGATTCCTAGCTTATTTACAGTTCCCAAGTAGTTAAAGGGTATTTTTCAAGAAATTTTCCCTATATAGAAAATACGTAATACTCTACCATTTAATCCTATTTGAAGCCCATCTATCTGTTCTTCAGAAACCTCCAATTGACCAGACAAATGAAAAACAAGGAGCCTTAAAAAAACCAAAAATCCAACCTGACAAAAGAAGTAAAAATATTATTGCTTTCTTCATAACACTTACAGTAAATATGCAGATGACATTCTAGTCTACAGGGCTACACCATTGTCATCCTCCAACTACATAGTGATATAGCTCTGTTATATTATATCGGGAGAAAACCGGAATGCTAAATTGGGCCATACATATTTACACTCTACACATATAGTGATTTTATGACTAATGAATAATTTTAATGTGTGTCATTCAGTGTGTATTTATGATAATAAATGAATAGTAATATCTTGGCACTTATATAGGTTTTTACTCTAAGCGGTTAGGACTAGTAAGGGACTTTGAGTCACTAAAGCTTTTTTTGTAAGGAGAAAAAACACATTTTGGTAAACTAAGACTGCATTTGTTGGGGGTTCAACTTATCTGAGGAAACAAAAACATAAGAAAACCCATAACATGGTATGATGACTGGCAAAAATGCCAGTTGGGACAACAGGGGAGCCCTTATCTTTTTCAATATAGCAAGAGACCCTGAAAACAGAAGTGGCAGAGTATAGGAACTTCATCAAGGAGGCCCTGTGTGAAATGCATGCACACTGTAGTAATGTCCGTTCTGCCACTATAGGTTTAGATAGTACATTTGATGGCTTACAGATTTGGACAGTGGTTTAATAATATACTTGTCAAGCTGATAGGGGCTGAAAAAGGTATAAACCAAGTGAAAAGGATCGAAAAAAGTTAATAGACTTCATACAGACATTGTTAAAGAAAATAATTTAAACAAAAACATATTTTTCCCCTCTCGCCAAAATTTCAGTCAAATACAAAATGTCAGAATAATTAGACTCCCTGGAGCAGCTGGAGGATACAGCTTTATTTCTTTTTGGAACTGAATGTATTGCAGTTGGATTTAGCTAAAGATTCAGTACGGAATATATTGAATCAAAACAAGGGCTCCATTTAAGACCCCTGAGCAAGACGTAGGTAGAGCAATCATCTTTACTGTGCCAAGTGTATGTGACAAAAGCCATGTCTAAAGAGAGAATACTGGCAGTAACTAGAAAAAAAATGGATATGTTTTATTTTGAAAATCTTGATTTTTCTTCTCTTCCCAGATCAAAGCTCATGAATACAGGCAAAACCAAGAGAATTTGTTCTAAAGAAAAGGTTTGGAAAAAGCAAAACATTGAAGCATCTGTCTTTCTTCTGGCCAGACTCCCAGCCAGAGAGTAAAGGAGAAAACATTTTATTTGGAATATTGAAACAGCACAAAGTGTTTTAAGTAAGTAGAAAAATCCTACTAGGCTGTTAATCAGAAAGAACATTCTTGTATTTCTCTTGGTCTTATACAGTTTTGGGGCCACTGGGAGACCAGCTTTTAAAATGCAAAGGTCTCTAGAGTCCTGGAATTGTAAAATGAGAACTTCCACTAAGGACATCTCTGCTTTTATTCCAGAACCATGCTGTTAGTCCACCTCCTTTCCTCACTTCTCCAGTGCTCCTGGATCTCTCTACTGCTATGCCACTCTTTGGTCCACTATGGCCCATGTAGCTACTTTTGGGTTTCATTTCAGAAAGACTGTGATGAATCCAGGAGCTCCACAGAGTAATCCTGCCCACTTGCTCCTCCTCATATGCCCCAGTGCCTAAAAATTAGGCAGTGTAACTGGTTTGATACAGCCAGGGCCATGCTTGGCCTTCGTCTCAGATGTGCTTCTTGGCGCATGCTTAGGTCTGTGGTAAATTTGCTGTGATGTTCAGTATCTGAGCTCTGATGCATGCCAGTGGGAACAAGTGGGCAGGGCATGCTTCTTGGCAGCACTCCCAGTTTCAACAAAGAGGCAGTGCAGACATGCCTTAAAACCAGCTGCTATTGCACCCACATTACCTCTCCTTGTATGATACAGAGTGAAGTACCTGATAGGAGGAAGTGTCATTGTATACCAAGGGACAAGGCTAGGGCAGATGTGGGGTATGGTCACTGGCCTGGCTTCTCCCAGGCTCGGGATACTTCGCACCTAACTTGTTTTCACTTTCAGGGATGGAAAGTGAAATGATGTCAGAAATATCCTTACAGATTGGAAAGCTGGGTTGGAATTAACAGGATGAAGTTCAATGCTGACAAATGCAAGGTGCTGCACCTCAGGAAAAGTAATAAAAATACAAAATGGGTGACTCCTGGCTGTTTGGCAGAACTACAGAGAAGGATCTGGGAGTCTTGGTAGATCGCAGACTCAACGCAAGTCTGCAGTGTGATGCAACTGCACAAAAGGCAGATGTAGTTTTGGGAATGCATCAATGGGAGCATTAGATGCAAGACATGGGAGGTGACAGTGCCTCTCTACTTGGCACTGATGAGGACTTATCTAGAGCAGTGTGTGCAGTTTGGGGCTGCACATTTTAAAAGGGATATGGAAGTTAGAGAGGATCCATAGGTGGGTGACAAAAATGATAAAGGTCTTGGAAGGCAAGTAGTACAAGGAGAGGCTGAAAGAGCTAGACAGTGAAATAGGCTGCCTAGGGAAGCTGTGATTTCACCATCACTGGAGGTGTTTAAGAAGACTTTAGCCAGCCACTGGTCAGGGATGCTCTAGGCATAGCTATGCCTATGTTTTACTATGAGTATTTCCCATGCTTCTGGGCTTTACTGCTTGCCACATGGGGCCAGGAGGGATGTCCCCCACTCCCTCTCTCCTCCATCCCCCTCAGGCTGCTAAATATCAGGACTTTTTTAAGCCTTCCTCAGAGGCACTGGGGATTGGCTGCAGCCAAGGCTGGGGATTGGGGCTGGGAAGTGACAATGCTCCTGCTGGGATTTGAAGTCAGATGTTCCTGACTAGAAGGTGTTCCCTTCCACTCCGGGTCAGACCGATCACCATATTTGGGGTTAAGAGAGAATTTTATCCCATGGTCGATTGGTATGGACTGTGGGGTTTTTGCCTTCTCCAGTAGCAAGGGGCATGACCCCCTTCTTGGGATCTCTTGAACATATATTAACAATCTTTACAGCAGCAGTATGTTGGCCATAGTGGTCCTCCTGCTTTAGAAAGGTTAGAGTATTACATCTGATGTTGTGTCAGGGTTAACTGTGCAGTTTTTCTAAGAGGTTATATAATGGATTTTTACTGGATGATTGGGATTGGGATGATCCTACCTCAGGCAGGGGGTTGGTTTAGATGATCTCCTGAGGTCCCTGCCAGCCCTACTTCTCTATGATTTTATGATGTAGTTTAACATTTATTTGAAAATTATTACTTGTATGCTGAAGGGGGGTGGGGGAGGGAGGCGATCTCTACACTTATACAATCCTAAAAGTTACAGGTGATTTGCTGGATGGGTAATACTTTGTTAGGATGCCAAAAAACCCAATTGTTCAATCTTGCAAAGTCTATGCAGAGACTGGAGGACAAATCCGTCCACCCTCATCTCACAAAATGAATAGGAGTTTCTGTTTTCAAAGAGTAAATACTGAAAAGAAACCCTTACAGTGTGTAGTTAGAGCTCCCAATTACCTTTCTTACAAGAAGGTAAATCCGCAGTATCCCTGGCAACTTTTGTTGTAAAAGAAGGAAATGGAACTTGAACTTCAGGAACCCTTAAACCCTTGTAGAATAAACAATATGTGCACAGTACAAGTCCAAGGATCTTATTGAGTCATAGGAAAATAAAACCACTGCTACAGATCCCAGATCGTTCTTAGAGATGCCATATCCTTTCCTGGTGTTTACTGGATTCATACTCTAGTGGAGATCCTGTCACAATAAATTTGCCACAGATCTCAGCATTGCCCTCATGGAGAAAATTTCAGGGAGCTTTCCACTAATTTAAATACCAACCGCCATAAATCATTCACCATTGTTGCAGCTGAAAAACAATTTCAGCAGCAACTGTCCATTTTCTGAAATAAAATCTTCTTTGGGATTGAACAAAGTTGAAAAGTGAACATATTTTAAGGTTTTAGTTAAAATCCATTCAATCTGAATGTACATATATATTACATATATATTTCTGACTCTACTGCACTTTATTTTACCGCTTTAAAAACTTCAGCATATTCACAGCTAAATTTAATCAACAGCGGTAAATTTCTGAAAAATATTTTCATTGCTATGAAATAGCCCTTTTAGATGTATTTTTCCCCAACTTTTCAACCATTTCTATTACCAACCCTCAGGTTCCACTATCCTCCCTAGCCAGCCCATTAATTAACAGTACACCACATGCATGTTGTGTGGAATCAAGTCTCTAATGCAGTCTATTACTCTTGCTTATGAGAAATAGTGTTTTATGTTTCTGGGCTGTGACAGAGGCTGCATATACACATTCAAATCATCCAAGACAACTCTCCCAGATTTGTTTTCCTGAGAGAAAAATAGACTTATACAGAAGTTCAAACAGAGAAGCAAAGAGCCTGCAGTGTCAACACAGTATACACTTGCCCAACTCCTTTTCTGATATGTTCTAATTAGAAAGCATCAGAGCAGACTCAATTAATCTAATTAAAATGCTACAACAGTGTCACCTTCACATTTATTCACCATCCCAGTGTTTCAAAATGGCAGCGCATTTAACTAAAGCGCATTGAACAAGCTTTAATTAAAGTACCCCCACCACCATTTTGAAGTGTGGAGTGCTGAATACACAAGATGCTTCAGGCATTTTAATTAGAGAGGCTCCTGAAAGCTGCTCTAATTAAAACGTCCATCCTCCCACCCCGCTCCACAACCCTGGAGCATTTGTAAAGATGCCCTGGGATGCCAGGGGTCCCTAGAGCAGCCTAGAGCTTTGCAGTCTTTTTTTTCTAAATGAATGTGGGCAGGAATTGTCAGGGACAGGGAAGGTGGGGACAGTGTATCATGCCCAGAAGAGTCATCCAGTCTTTCCCCTCCCCTGTGCTATGTTGGAACCCAGCTAAGGCTGGGCAGGGTATATGCACTTATATGCTTTCCTGCACCCAAGTACTGTAGTGTGATTCAGGCAGGGAACAAGCCAGGAGCAGAAAACATCCCCTAAGTGCTTCAGTACTTGGCTTTTCTAGATTGAAGCTGCAGCAGGCACCCCTAACCCCTGCTACTTGAGAGGTAGGGAGCTAGCACCAAAGGGCTGCTGTTAAGTAGGAAGCAGGGCAGGGGCCACCTGCAGAGCTACGTGTGCCAGGAAAACCCACAAGAGGTTAAAGGGCAGCAGGGGAGAAGGCACAACTGATGCTCTGAGCTGAAACTGCAACACCTGTGGGCTGAGCCACGTGACTACAGAAGGTGGGCCTCCAGCCTATTAAAAGTCTGGCCCTGCCTCCCACTGCAAGCAGAACTTCTGCTGGCCAGAGAGATAATAGGGAGGAACTCAACCAACCAGGAAGCCAAGGAGTTGCTGCCAACCCAGCAGCCAAAGGGTAGGAGTTGGTTGAGGACTTGGGGGGATTCAGAAAGGGTCTACATATAGATGGCAGAGTACACTGGAGGAGCTGATGCAGCTGATAGAGGTGGATAGGAGGCCACAGGGTTGCTACAGGTGCACTCAGCATACAGCCCTTTCAGGGTCTGCGACATGGTGGGCTGTGTGGGGTGGAAGCCCAAATACTTGAGATAGGAAACTGAACCTAGTTACAGGGCTGGAAATGGGTATACAGGGACAGCAACTTCACCCCAGGCCAAGGATGTGGGGGGGGAGGGGGGGAGGGGTGTTGGGGAGAACC
>NW_017729024.1:75065384-75069444 GCF_001723915.1 Gavialis gangeticus
GGAGGGGTGTTGGGGAGAACCGAGAGTAACCTCATCCTGAGTCAGGGATGCCAGGCGGGGCTAGGTAGAACTGAGGGTAATGTTGTCCTGGATCAGGGATGCCAGGGGGCTGGGCAAAACCAAGACCAGCTTCATGCCAGGGCAGGGATGCCAATGGGGCTGGGGCAAGGTGCAAGACAGAGCCAAGGGGCCCAGAAACCGGAGACATAGTGAAAGCTGAGAGAACTGGACCTGAACCCATGGGCTGGGGATGGAAGCCTGAAGCTAGAATAAAGTGGGGTATAACAGGGAGCCAGAGGTCCTTGTTACTGAGAAGGGAGAAATACAGCTGAAGACCCAGCAATATAAACAACCATGCAACCGAGAAAGGCTGTGGGCCGCAGACTGAAGCAGCCACAGGGAGAATTGAGTGGCTCATTATCCTGAGAGCAAAATACTTGTATGAGCCTGTGACTCACCTTGCAGTGATAAGGTGGCACTCTCGGAAGTAGGTAAGGGGAGAGGGAGAAACCACTCAGCCACTGTATCAGAACTGGAATACCCCAAAGAGCACGCCATGTACCTAAGGAAGGGAACTCATATAGGGAGAGTGATAGTTTGCCTTTTCTTTATGTGCTTTTATGCAGAACAGGGCTGTATGAATTAAGCTTATTTCCTGCCTGTTCTTTATGTTAGTTTACCCTGAGAAAGAATGGGGGTTTGTTAAAGGGACAGCACACCTTTTTCTTTCAGGGCATTTTTCCAGCCTGAGCAGGGAAGGTTTGGGTTCAATAGATAGACTTCTTCTGTTTAAGCTAACCAGTTGACCAGAAGTGACTATAAGGGAAGGAGGAGATCAAAGGGGTGTCCAAGAGGCACAAGAGGATGTGGAGAAGTTTGAGTGAGTCCAGAGAAGAGCCACGTGCATGATCAGAGGTCAGGAAAACAGACCTTACGACGACAGGCTGAGATCTATGAGGCTCTTTAGCCTGGAAAAGCACAGGCTCAGGGGTGATCTGATGGCCACCTATAAGTTTATCAGGGGTGACCATCAGTATCTGGGGGAATGTTTGTTCACCAAAGTGCCCCAAGGGATGACAAAGTCGAATGGTTATAAACTACTACAAGTCCATTTCAGGCTGGACATGAGGAAGAATTTCTTTTCTGTCCGAGCCCCCAAGGTCTGGAATAGCCTGCCATCGGAGGTGGTTCAAGCACCTACACTGAACACCTTCAAGAGTAAATTGGATGCTTATCTTGCTGGGATCCTATGACCCCAGCTGACTTCCTGCCCTTCGGGCAGGGGGCTGGGCTCGATGATCTTCCGAGGTCCCTTCCAGCCCTAATGTCTATGAAATCTATGAAGAGTATTGTAAGCCCTGCCAGGGGCTAGGGCTCATAACTTAAGCAGGATACCGCCAAGAGGGCCAAAGGCTAGACAAAAAATACAGCTGAAGCAGTCCAGAGCTGGAAAGGCTAAGACCAGAGCTCAAGAAGGGCAGATACCAGGGCTGGGCGTGGAATCCATGTTCCTCAGACAGTGGGCTGAAGGAAAGATAAACCAGCTAGATGAAAGGAACCAGGGCTGGGAAGGCCAAGGTTCCCACAAAGTTGCTGAGTATCAAAAAGAAAAACAGTGGGTAGGGCAAAGAGCTATGCTGTGGTAATGGCTGGTAACAACTGTGAGGCATGGGCATGGCTATAAGGGAGGTTGGAGGACACAGACACAGCCTTTAAGGCAAATGGTGCCCAGAGGCACTATTAGGGAATGGACAGACAATAGATACAACTTTTGCTGGCCCCTGGGCAGCCTCCCAACAGTTTTTCCCAAGTAACATCAAGGCACGGCAGAAAGGAAAAGGGGAGGACCCAAGCACCCAGAAGAGAAAGGGCTCATGGGGTCAAAAGAGCGTGCTACCATGCCACTCAACCCCAGCCCTGCCATAGGGAGCTAAAGCCAAGAGGGCTGAGGCCCCTACAGGAAGGCAAAACTGTGGACAGAGTAACACCTGTGAGGCATGGACATGGTGGTAGGAACACAAGGATGCCACAAATTCAGCTCATAAGAGAATTAGGGCCCAAGGAGCCCCAGGCCAAAAGGAAGAGTGAGAGGAAATTTGTGTGCCAGGCTCTGAGCACCAAGTCAGATGGGCTAAATTGGGCTCAAGAGAAGAACTGAACACTGACAGAAAGTAACCTGGGCTCAGCAGCCTCTGAGCGAAACCTCCCCTCATTACCATTAACACCAAGGCATGACAGGTGAGGAGGCAGGGTATGACCCTGAGAGGCTGAAGCAGGAGCCATACAGGAGTAAGGCAGTCACTTGGCATCACAGCTGTCCTCGGGTGCCATCCTGTTACAGAAGCACTCCTGTGGGAGAGGAGAGAGAGAAGTAAAGCACTCTGTGATTGTAGAGATTGGATCTGCATCTGCTGCCTGTACAGAAGTTCTGCCTCCTGATAGATATTCTCCAGTGAGAACTCATTCCCATATTATTTTTCTTCCTGAGTGGCAACTTTTAATCTGGGAGAAAAATTATGAACTTCTGTATACTTGTGGTTTCTCCTGAGAGCAGGGACACTCCCCAGAGCAACTGAATGTCTGTCCAAGCCTTAACTGAAATCCTTGTCTTTTTGTAAAAAGCTGAGTTTCCTTCTCAATTATGTTTGGTAATGATTGCTCAGAAGAAACAGAAGTGCAACACTGGATTATTAAATAGTACAAGGTGGGCACATCTACACATGCATTTGCTGCAGCACCAGTTTACTCGCAAGTAAATTATTCACAAGTTAACGGTGCCAGGCAGGTATCTACATGTTCAGGGAAGCAGGAGCAGATTTGCTGCCAATCTGCTCCCACTTCCCAGGGCCCTGGAATGGGCCACTGCTGCCACCAGGGGGAGCTCCAGGCTACAGCTGCAGCTGCCAACAGTCAGCAGCCCTCTTCAAAACCCCACCTTGCTCACTGCTCTCTGACCAGCCATTTCTCTGGCCAGGAGCAGCATGTGCAGCATAGGGATAGCATGTGACAGCACTCTCCTCGCCACCTCTGACTCTCCTGGCTGCCCCTGGCAGTGACAACCAATGCCTCACAGTCCTGCTGCCTACTGCATTGGCCCTGCTGGCCCACCATGCTGACTGCTGCCTGACCCACAGCCCCCTTTCCCCTCCTGGCTTCCACACACTCAGCAACCACCTGCCCATCTGCTGCATGCTGTCCTAGGGCTGCCGCTGTACACCTGCCACCTCAATCCCATCTGCCTGGCTGGACCCCACCAGGAATGCCAATGATGGGTTCCTCCCCATGGACACCTGGCTGGTCCTCACCTTGCTGAAGATGGTCACACCCACCAGCCTGTGGTATTTCAGACACCTCTTTGGCATGGACAAGTCCACTGCCAGGGAGGCTGTCCTGGAGGTGTGGAGTGTCCTCCAAGAAGTACTGGGGACACTGTGTGCCACATGCATGAACTCCTGGCAGTGGTCATGGAGTTCCATGGCCTGGGATTCCCCCAGAGCATCACCGCCTTTGATGGGACCCACATCCCCATCACCTACCCGCCTCATGGAGACTTCCCCTATTACAGCTGGAGGGCTTTCATTCCATGGTGCTCCGGGCCATCATGGACCGCTATGGCGCCTTCACGCATGTAAGTGCCAGCTGGGCAGGCAGCACCCACAATGTTCACGTTCCAAAACTCTGGCCTGCCAGGCCTGGTGGGGAGTGGGTGCTTTGTGCCAGGTGTGCCAGACTTGCAGCTGGGTGATGTGGTAGTTCTGCCCCTCATAGTTTCATATTTTCTAGGGTTGGAAGGGACCTGAGCAGATCATCAAGTCCGACCCCCTGCCATGGCAGGAAAGAGTACTGGGGTCAAATGACCCCAGCAAGGTGTTTGTCTAGCCTTGTCTTAAAGACTCCCAGGGTAGGAGCCAGCACCACTTTGCTTGGAAGTTGGTTCCAGATCCTAGCCACCCTGACAATGAAGTAGGGCCTCCTGATGTCTAATCTGAATTTAGCCTCTGCCAGCTTGTGACCATTATTTCTAGTTACTCCTGGTAGTGCTCAGGGGAACAGGGACTCC
>NW_017729024.1:75069569-75091220 GCF_001723915.1 Gavialis gangeticus
GCAAATTTGAACAGGGTGTTTTTTACCCCCTTGTCCAAGTCACTGATGCAGATGTTGAACAGTGCGGGCTCCAGGACCGAGCCCTGAGGATGCTGGTTACCAACTCCTGCCCTGGATTATGCAGCCCTATACTGGCCAGCTGGACCCCTGCTAGGCCCACTTTAATCACTGCCTGGGCCAGATCCACACCCTGATGGAGTGCACCTTCAGGCACCTCAAGGTCTGCTAGTGCACCCTCACTACCCACCTTGAGTTCACCTCCCTTGGGTCATCATTGCAAAGAGACAACCTCCCTCAGGTCATCATCACAGCCTACATGCTGCATAACATTAATGAGCCCCAGAGGGAGCTCTTCCACAAGGTCTGGGCCAAGGAGGCATGGCACGTGGAGGACGCCTGGCAGCAGTGTGCAGCAGCAGCAGTGCCTCCCCCACCAAAGCCCCAGGAGAGCCACATACCTACCAATGGGGGCCAGGGTGCAGGAGGCAGTGGCTAACCATCTCCTCCAGCACATCCCACTACAGACCACCTGCACTGCCACCCACAGACTGTCCCCTCTTCCCAAACTTAGCACCATGCTCACTGTAGATGCATCTCAGAAGAACAAGTTTTTATTCCCCTCACATCAACCAGAGCCACCCCCACCCCAACAGAGCCCCTTCACCATCCACATCATCCACCAACAATAAACAATCTTCTTCCCTGTGAAAACTAGGTACAATGTCCTTTGTGTGCCACCCTGGGGCAGTGGGCTGTGGGATGCAGCAACTAGGGGATAGAGCTTGGAGACAGGTGGCCAGCATCCCAGCCTCTGGCCATTCCCCAGTGGGTGTAGACTCTGTGGCAAGTATGGTGGGCAGAAGGCTTGCTCAGGAGTTACAGTGGCCAGTGCTCCCCCTCTGGCAGGCAGTGTCCACAGCCAGCAGGGCCATAATGTGGTCTTGGCCCCCCTGCAGGCAGCTCTGGCTCTATGCCCGCATAGAGCCGTGGCAAGTAGCAGACCTGAGCCCAAGTTGGGGGGTTGGGTGGTGCTGGACCGAGGGCAGTATGCAGGCAAATGCAGGTACCAAAATTACTCACAATTAATTGAGTAGAATTGAAATTTAACTGAGCAGTAAAATTGCGCACACGTAGACACATGCCCTTACCTCACACTAAACTATGCTACTTCACAGTTAAGCACCTTGTGTAGACATGCCCAGTGAGTCTTCTGCTACACAGTTTGGATTTACTTGCTTAGCTTTGAGAAGAGATTGCCCTCATTTGGATCATTCCCATTTGCATTACCTCAATATCATCCTTTTTCTTAAATTCATAACTGTCTTGCTGCTGAATTAAGACTGTATAACTTGACATATTGTATCTCAGTTAATGATAGTCCAGATGGGAGAATAAAGAGTTCACATAATTTAGCAAGAGAGCCACACATTATGCAAGACTGTCACTGAAATTATGAAGAAATCCAAGTTAACATTATGCATTATGGACAAAAATGTAGAGACTTTCATATGCATTTTATAGTGCCTCATTAAATACTCTGTGGAAGATTAAATTGTATTTTCCTAATGTCTTTTTGTGACTTCTCAGAGATATTTGGTATTCAGAGATAGAGAAAAATTAAGATTAAAGCAAATTATAGCACAAGCCTGCATCAAACAAAACTATAAAATACTAAAACTTTAAAGTCATGTGACAAATTGGGTCACATTCTGTTTTCATTTATAATTACGCAAATCCAGTTATTTAATAGATTTCATGTCATCAGTATAGTAGAATTAGGATACAATTATATAAAATATACATATTTATAACAAGAAATCTTAATAAAGACTTTTAAAAGTACTGTAACCTTTGAGAACTTGACTTCCGTTGAGTATAAGTAATGTTCCCATGCCACATCAAGAGAGAGACGGAATAAAACGGATTCAGCAATAGAAAGTAAGACAGGGATATGTTCCAGATGTATTGGAGCTTGGTCTAAAGAAACTAGAAGGAGATCCAAAGCCTCTAAAGCAGAAACAAAATGGAGAATTATTTCATTCATGCTCAGTGCTAAGAGACCCGTGATTTATACCTCATACACTATATTCATTCACAGTTTCCACAAGCATCAAGCACTTGCTTAATTATGAACAAAAATAAGACAACAAAGTTTACTTGATGGTTTTTTTAAGTTTGTACTCCAGAACAACTGAAACCTCTCTAATAATCTGTATTCATCAGTTACTGAAAAATTCTAAATCTGAAAGAATAATATTAAACTGGGTACTGAAAAGGTGTAATAATGCAAGTTATTTCTTGAAAGAATGACATATTTTTAGAAAGTTTGTACAGTATCCATTTTTGCTAGATGTGCTGATCTTTTTTGCTGTCAATGAAATGGCCCATACAAAATTATGGCTGAAAAGGCAGGATTGCTCTTTATGGTTGAAAAGGTTGTTAAATTGGTCTTTAACTATTTCTGTTATTAAATAATGACTTTTCTCAATTTTGGTTAAAGATTTGTGTGAATCTTGTGGTCTTTAAAGTGACAGATTTATAGATCCCATTGGCAAAATTTAGCCAAGCAATCACTATGCAAATTTCTCCAAATTTTCCTGTCATACCTCAGTCTTGACTTAACACAATTTAAGTCAACCTCTAAAGTCTGTAGAATGAAAAACAAAATACCACAAATCCTGCACGGATGAGTGAAATCACAGTCCCACACAAATCTTCTGAGTTCAGCGCTCCCTTTCTCCACTTTGATCATCCATATGTTATATGATGAAAGAATCAATCTTAGTCCTAATAAATTTTTCAGCCTCCTTCACTCATCCAAATATATAGGTGTGTTGTTATTATTTATAATGCAGTAGTTCCCAAAGGTCTCAGCTAGGGTGAGAACCCATTTTGCTAGAACAATACAAATATTTAATAAATAACAGTCCTTGGCCAAAAGAGTTTATAATTACCTATACATCCTTGCTCCTTCCTAGCTCCCAGGACTTTTAAAAAAGTATTTCTCTTCTCCAAAACACTGAAGAAGATATATCTTTGTTTCATTATGTCAAAGCCTTTTCTCTTTGCAATCAGTAAAAATGGTATACTTTTGCTGTTATTTATTGAATGATAAATGGAGGCTTGTACGTGGATGAAACAGTTCCCTGCCTCAAGGTATTCCTTGAGGGCATAAGACTGTATGCTTACAGATTGTGTTGCACGATTATGGCCTAAACAGACAGACAAAACAATTCAGACATGTAATTTATCTGTTGACCAGTGTACGTATTTATTATTAAGTGGTGCAGCTACTGTATTATTACTTTTTAAATAATTCAGTACTTATTTGCTTGCAGATGGTAGACTGATCTTAATTAGTATGTTTGAGGAATAATTTGAATTAAAAGAGGCTGGCCAGTTGGCCTAACAGGAAAAAAAAGGCAACAGGCCAAGCAGGGTACCCGCCTTAAGCACTTATTTAGAGGCCTGTGTGTGGAGAGCCTGAAGCAGCTCAGTGCCCCCTGCCCCCTATTTTCTGGCATTTGACACAATCTCCCTGATCCCTCCAGCACCCCTTCCTCCCCTCCCCTCTGCTCTCTGTCATTTCTGTCTAGGGTGCAAAAATAATTAGTTATGCATCTGGAAAAAGGTTTCCATATTTTTCCAACAGCACTCCTTCCCCTGTCTACAAGTGTTTTGAAGGTAGACCTTCAAAGTTATACAAACCTGTTTCAGATCATCAAACCAGACTGAAAGTTTGTAAGTAGAATGCACAGTACTAGAACGTTGATAGTTTTCATCTCCAGCTTGTATTCCAAGTCACCAGTTATTTCTAGTGACAATAACCTCTCTTCAGCTGAGATCCCTTCCTTTGTTTCTCTTCCCTAAATTTTACATCTATCAACCTTGGTTTCCAGATTAGCTATTTTATTTAACACTTCCTTCTCGAACTTCCTGTTTCTGGCAGAGGTCATCTTTTTCAAAGCATACAGAAACATATGCATCATTGGCTTACCTCACTTAACTTTAATTTACATCAAGGTGTAAATGGGGTGCAAGCAAGTGTGTAACTGAAGACAGCAATGTCATCATAAAATACAGAATTTTTAGACCTGAACGAACATGGAAAAAGTTAACTCTCCAGTCCTGTGCCTTAGATTTCAATGTCTTTAATCAAACCCTGCCAGTTATGAGAGAAATAATGTAGCAGTCATCCTGCTATCACTAAACAAGGAGGAGCACAAAACTCTCTGCACACCAATCTGTTTTGATTTTTCTTTTCCTCTTGAGGAGTATTTCTCTTGATTGCAGAAACCCCCAAGAATACCCAGCTGATAGAAACAAAAAAGACTTGTATAGTACCCTGGATATTGCTTTCACAGTCATGATGTAGAATTTTCTTTTTCCTTTACAGATTTCCTTTTTCATTTTGTCCAAACAGTTGCTCAAAATGCCATGAAAAACTGAACTAGAAGTGAAGACCTTGCAATAATGATCTGGTAACTTGGTAAATGTAGAGAATATTCCCCCATAATATCCCAGGATCATGATAGACAATACCATTCTAGAGCAGGGGTGGGCAAAATATGGCCTGTGGGCTGCATCCAGCCTGCCAACAGATTCGTTCCGGCCCACAGGTGGACAGCTGCCAGCTCACTGGATCTGATGTGTGGGTGGCTGGGAGCTCCAGCTGCTACATGGTGCCAGGCAGGTAGGTGGGACTGGTTCCACCTAGCAGCATCAGCCCTTGATGTGGGGACATCAGCTGTGGACCTGAGCAGGGCTTCTGCCACAGCAGATGGGCAGCAGCAACCTGAACCGCTGGCAGGTTCAGAAGTCCCAACACAGAACCTACCAGTGGTGTCCACAGGTGACGCCACCACCCTCCCAGTACAGTGGAAGCTCCCGCCCAGAGCCCCAACCCTAAGCCTGACAGTAGCATTAGCTATGGACCCAGGTAAGAGGTGCTGCTGCACCAGGTGGCTGGTATCATCACCTATGATGCTGCTGGCAGGTTCCATGTCAGGGTTTGGGAACCTGCTGGCTGCACCCACAACTGGCACCACTGTGCTCCTGCTGCGGTGGAAGTCCCCATTTGAGTCCATGGTTGAGCTTCATGGCTCCTGATAAACTAGAGCTCCAGTCGAGTTCTGGAGAGAGAGAGCGGGGAGGGAGGGATGGAAGGAGGGGGAGAGAGAGAGGAGAGACAGAGAGAGGGAGAGGAGAAGGAGCAGGTAACAGAAAGAGCGATAGGGATGGATGTGGTCCTCAACAGGTCCCCAAAACACATTAAGTGGCCCTCCAGCAGAAATAATTGCCCACCCCTGTTCTACAGGCAGGCTTATGTAAAGTCCCATTTTACCTTTGGAATGACCCCATACAAAATACTAAGACTGCACAAAGTATAAAATAGAAATGAAGTGACTTTGCTTTGTCCTACATCTCTGCTGTGCGAACTGTAGATCATAGCTGTTACATATACGCTCATCCATCATTTCTGTTTCATATATGCAGGGTTGAATGATCTTTTCTTTAGCCATTCTATTATTGTGCTTTCTCTTCAACCTAACCAAAAAACCTAAGGTACATATGACAACTATTTCATTTAACTTATCTGCCAGGACATTATTAACATAAATCTTATTCTAGCTAACATTCTATATGCCAGTAAAATAGTGAAAATAAATCAGTGTATCCATGAGTATAGCTGTCTATCACTCTTTATTTCATTCTACAAAACAAGGGCTACAGTGATTATGATGTTTTTAGTTTGAAAAACTGTAGAGATAACATTTTTATTTCAAATATCTGGAGAACCAAGCTAATATTCTCCAGTTTTATTAGTGGGAATAGTTGAACAAAAAGTATAAAAGAAGTTATATGAAGCACTTTGAGATCATTAAATGACTTTTTAAATTACTCTTAATTGATAACCAATTTCAGAGACAGGTTACAAGGTAATACCATGAGAAAGGAAATAAAAAATGAGCGGTGCTTATATGAAAATGATTCTGCAATTTAGGAAATTAAGCATAAAAATAGAAGACTCTGAAACATTGTGTGTAAATGCTAAAGTGACAATATTAGTATATTTTTGTAAAGTTTCTTTCTGCAGGTAAGACATAAAGCCTACTTCATCTTGGCTTTCTTTCAGGTTTTTATAGCTGGGAGTAATTAAATTTTGCTTTGGCAGCTGGGTCAGAAAGAGCATGAAGTAATTAAAAGAAATATAGTTAAGCACATTGTACCTTCTTGGATTTTACCACTGCAGTGCACCAATATAAGTGCTTCAGTCCAGCCTCTCATAAGATCCACATGTTTTCCAGAACTTAACATGTTAATTCCTAATCTTCTCTGTTTTAAAGAAAAAGAGTGACAGTCAAAAGAAAAGTCAAAAGTGGGGTTGTTTTGGTTGGGGGGGGTTGGTCTATTTAATATACAGTGAAACTTTTCTTAAGCCAAAATATTTAAAATAACAGTGCATATTTTAAAAACAACATTAGTAAGAGTTTACTGATGCAAAGCACAATAGCAGGACCTAATGAGGTAGCAACACTTAATCCCTAGAGTTAAAACTTAGATAAAAGTAGGGCTGCATAACTCTAATTATAGCATTATTATCCATCTTTAATATCTTACAACAATAACAATTAATTACTATCTCTGAATCACAGTAGTGGCTCCAGCTAAGTTAATAGAAAAGTACCCTTATTACAAGCTCAGAGGGATCAAAATTGTTGGGGACTGTGAAAATATGTTGTCATGAGAATACACATCCCTGAAACTTTAGCTTTTAGCAATTCCTACTCTTTACAGCCCAATGGGTGCCCTATTTATGGAGGGTTTTGCATCCAAAATGTAGGCTATTATCTGTTTAGTACTTGTGATTAAACAAGGAACACATAAGGTATATTACCTCTGATTTTCATAACATTTTTCATACACTTGGTTTTGGTATGTACAATGGAAACACATTGTATTTGGATATTCTTTCATTTATATTCCTATCTCTGTTTCAGCAACTGGTTGCAACTGGGAATATTAACTGGCTTTTTGCACTAAGAATTCCATAGTGGACAATAAAATAAACCCTTCTCATCTCATCCCAAATTTTGCATTGGCATAGTCAGCACAGGATGGGAAGGCAACGTCTTTTGGACACCAAAGCTGACAGAATTAACAGCATCAGTAAATGTAGTATGCTGAGGCAGTTTTCCAACTCTAAATTCCTGTTCCCAATGCTGAAAGAGGCTGCTGCTTTATTACTGGATGCAATATCAAGCATTCTTGCAGCACTGAAAAAAATCCAGCAATAATTTGGTCAAAAAGCGTATCTATGCTCAAGTGTGAAATCAGCCAAACATCACAAAATTCCCTCAGCAAGGTTGCCAATTCTGAAAGCGGTTTTATTGAATACTGTTAGTCAATGCACCTTCGCTGCCAAAGAGATCCATCGGAAGGGGAAAAAAAGATAACTCTCAAAATAAAAAGCATGATTTGCAAATAAGGCCCTCAGTGTGCTTCATAATGTATACATTTTTCATTTGGATAGTTGCAGAGATTGTATAAGCACCACAGCCTTCTCTTTAGGGTTTATTAAACGGCAAGTATATTGCTTTTTTATGTCTTTTCAATATGAATGACCACTCTGTTTCTACACACTATCTATTTTTGGCTTTCTAAGTCCACAAGGAATCATTTAGGGGTCTCTAAATGCTGTGTTTACTGTTTTATCCTTTCAAAACAGTTGCAAACATTTAAATGAACAGAACAAAATGAAATATAAAACCACATTAGAGCAGTATTACAGCTAAATAACATTTCACAACATTGTGGAAAGTTCTCTTGTAGAAACTTAAAATAAGTCTATTCAATTACAAACTAGTAAACTACTCTATAAATTCTCGAGTTTTAATTTTTCAAGCATTAAGCTAGCATAAGATCAAGACCTAAGGCATTCAGGCAACAGATGAACTAAATGCCAGCCCCTGTATTGATTAACTTGATATTATATTACAATACTGGTGATAAGGAAAATGTGAGAGCATAGATATTAATTATCCAATTTAACTTGCACTTTCCTGTTGCTCCTGTCATCTACCACAGTCCTTTCTTCCAACAAAACCCTTAGCTTTGCTTTTAAAAAATGGAAGTGGAGCTGGCAGACTCCAAAGTAATAGTATATGATGCGTACCATAAGAAAGACAAATCATTTGAAAACACATTTCTGCTTAACAGTGGTTGCATTAATGCAGGGTAGATTCAGGTTGAAGAGTGACATTGAGCTGACAGGGCTTGTTGTTTTTGAAGACTTTCTCAGTTTCCTTGGGAAGAAATTTAGCACTACGTGGTAACTACAGAAAAACCCTAAGACATGAAAGAGTCTGTGAGGAAAAAAAATATAGTAAAAATCTTCTGCTTGCAGCTTGGCAGGATAACCTTCCCATTATTTGACTCTCATATTAGAAAAAGGGCAGTGGTTCTAATCCCAAATCCTCTAAATCCCCTCTTGCCTGCTAGTGGTATCATGTTCCCGAAGAGTTCACTATCCGAGCCATGTGGACATTTCCATGGGGAAAGAAGTCCCAAAAGTACACATACTGTTTAGGAGTATATACCCAATGTTTTCTCCGGTTTCATTTATATGTCCACAATTTGAGGTGCCTTGCTCTAGGGGGGTTGGTGGATCATAGATTCAACGTAAGTCTGCAATGTGATGAAGCTGTAAAAAGTGGAATGGAGTTGTGGGCTGCTTCAGCCGGACTGTGAGGTATAAGACATGGGAGGTGATAGTGCCACTTTATTTGGCACTGGTTAGGCCTCAGCTAGACAATAGCACATGGGCAACTGGTGCCTCCTGAGTCTGGGGGGGCATCTGCAGAAGCTGCCAGCGGTGTTGGCGGTGGGGAGAGAGCTGCCGCACATCCATAGGCAGCGGCGGTGGTGGCACTGGGGACAGCCCTGTGGGGGGGGGGCACATGCCTTCCCCATGCTCCCCTATACATCACCTATGGTATTGTGTGCAGTTCTGGGTTCAACTTTTTAAAAATAAGTCACACAGGGTCCAAAGAAAGGTGCCAAAAATTAGAAAAGGCTTGGAAGATAAGCCATGTGAGAAATGGTGGAATAAAATAGGTGTGTTTAACTTGCAGAAAAAAGCAATTTAAAGGGGACAAGATAGCAGTCTTCAAATAGCTGACAAAAAGGGTCAACATCTTTTCTCTATCACTGCAGAGTAGGACTTGTAGAACGACCTGAACGTGCCATGAAGTGGGTTTGCATGGCCATTGGGAAAAACTTCTTTACTGTGAGAACAGCGAGGCAGTGGAATAGAGTGCCTAGGAAGCTGTCAGATCTCCTCCACTGGGGATTTTCAAGAAAAGCTTGGATAAACATTGAATAGGGATGATCTAAGAATAGTAATACCTGGAGTGTGCTGTGAAGATCAACAATAGGAAGCCTGGGACACCCTGACATAGGCATTGCTTAGAAATCACAAAAAGCTCTGCAGCCCAGAACAGGTGAAAATTGGAAAGGATCACGGCCAGCAGCAGCATAAGGAAGCGGAACTCTACAACCAGCTTTGGAATAAATTTATGAAGGGGGCTGGATGACAGAAAGTGGAGTTCTGGTTCTCCAGTTAGGGGGTGTCATGTTTAGGATTTGTTTGCAGTCCCCAAGTTGTAGTGCAGAATGGAGGGTGTTAGATTTTCCCCATTTTTAATTTACACGTTTCTGGGATTTGCTGGTTACTATATAAAGATGGGAAGTCTTCTTTTCACCCTCATTGCTAAAGATACAAGGGGGAGGTGATTCACCTTCCTCAGAAGAACTGGGTTTTGGCTGCAGCCAACACTGCATATTTTGAGTGAGGTGTGCCAATGTCCCTGCTCACACTAAAAAGTCTGGAGGTTCCTGGTTAGAAGGTCTTGCTCCTCCACTCAAGGTCAAAGTATCCACCACATTTGGGATCAAAAGAATTTTACCCCATGGTCAGATCAGCATAGATTGTGGGAGTCTTTGCATTTGGTAGCAGAGGACTTGGTCCTCTTCCTTGGATCTCTTAAGGGTATTTTAATAAACTACTTCTGTTCTTGCAGTGGCAGAATACTGACAGTGCCCTCATCCCCATGGTTTACTTGTAGCAGGTTAAAGTGTTCTTGGTGTTTGTGGGGAGGGAGGGCATTGTGCCTGGTAGTTGTGCAAGAGTATCATTTGTGCATTTTCAAGAATAAGTTAGACGTACACTTGTCTAGGATGGTTTAGATAGGGATGATCCTGCCTTGAGCATGGAGTTGGACTAGATAATCTCATGACGTCCTTTCCAGACCTATTTTGCTATAATTCTATAACCTTGTCCCTAAGATGCTCCTCTCTTAATATACAAAAAGTCATCCTAAATGGGATTAACAGAATCAGAAACACCGGTACCTATATATGGTGGAAGCACTATGTCTCATTAAGTAAGAAGCAAGATTTTGGTGATATGTTTTATAGGACCAACTACATAGTTGGGAGAGATGTTAGACAATCTTTCAGGCACAAGTGCCCCATGGGAAAAAGAAAAAAGACAGTTAAGAGTGTGGAAGAGATCTGTAAACTAGGAGCAAAGAGAAGTTATCAGGACTAACTTTGAAGCAACAGAAACTTAGCTGAATAGATAATCTAATTATGTAAAAGAACAAGACCATTCAGAACAGAAAAAGACAGTTATTACCTGTGGAATATTGAAGGGCTAAAAGACACACTAGTTAGAGTCTTATAAATCATGAAACCAGCACTTACATTTAGTCCAAGTCATTAGCATCTAGTAAAGCTATGAAAGTTTTCTTCCCAGACCCTTCTTCTGAAGGTCTTTTGTAGATTGTCCTTGAGTATAAGAATTATGAAGTCAGAAATCAATTGACTGTTCTGTGAAGTTTTGTCCTACTAGTGATCTGATGTCTCTGTCTTTTATCTTTTTTCCGTGATTATTTATTTTGGAGCATATTGGTTATTTAGTTTCATGTGCATAGTTCCTGTGAGGCATTTAGTGCATTGGATGAAGTATACCATATTATTCTGTGATAAACGTGTAGGATTTGTAGGTTCTGATGGTTTTGTCATGAGGACTATTGGTTAGGGTGGCTGTGGAGATGTGTTTACAGGCAGGATTATGTACTAGTTTGTGTTTGTTGAGTTTCTGCTGATCAGCTGAGCAATGAAGTTTCTGCTGATCAGTTGAGCAAGGTTTGGAGATTATTTGAAAGTCGGGAGGAAAGGGGTTGGGAATATTTCCATCAAAGTCTTTCTGAGTATAAGCTGTAACTAAGTTTCAGTATAGGACATACATGACAAGCAGAGGTGTGTGGTCAGTGGAGGTTCTCTTTCTGCATTGTAGGAAGTTAGTGAGGGTTATTTGGGTGTTTTTTCCAAGATGCAGTCTATTCATCTGCTGAAATATCCTTTCTAAGTAAAGCCAGTTTTTCAGTTGGTGAAGTGGGTGTCACAAATGTTCTTTTCAGAGCAGATGTAACGGTATCTGAGGACCTGGCTATATAGTGAAGCTTTCTTGGTGAGTTTGGGATGTCTGTTGATTTTGTAGATGTAAGTGTGGGTTTTTTGTACATAGTGGTTTGCAGTGTGCCATTCTGGATATGTATTGTTATATCTAGAAAGCTGATGATAGTCCAGGAGTATTTTAGAGAGAATTTGATCCAGGGGTGGTAGTTGCTGAAGCTCTGAAAGAAATCAGTGAGTCCAAGTGATGATAATATCATCTACATAGCATGGGTATTATGCATGTTTGATGGTGCAGTTTTCCATTTTTTTTTCTTAAAAACGGCTCATGAAAAGATTGACATATTAGGGGAGCCAACTTTGTGCCCAGAGCTGTGCCTATTGTTAGGAGGAACAGAGGTTGCTGGAAGTGAAGTTACTGTGGGTGAGAATGAGGCGGATGATTTGTACAATATGTTGCAATTGTAAATCTCACTGTAGTTCATACTCTTGCAGGTATTTCAGGCAGGCAGCTGTGCCTTTATGGTGCATGTTATTTGTCTGGGATATTAGAGTATAGGCTGGTGATATCCAAGGTTGCAAATCCTGGCCTTGGTGTTCTGGATCTTGTCAAGAAAATCTATCATGTCTTGCAAAAAACTTGTTCTTTGAGTGACAAGTGGTTTAAGGATAGTTTCTATGAATCTTGGTAGTTCTTCAGGGAAGCTAACAGTTTGATATGACAGGTCTGCCAGAGTTACCTTGTTTGCGTATCTTTGGGAGCATGTCAAATATCTCTGGGGTGGGAGAGGTGGAGATTAGTGTATACAGTTTTTTTCTGAAGCTGGCCCAGAAAGGATTTGATGATGTTTTTGAGTTCAAGGGTAAATGTTGGCATGAGGTTCTCCCCAAGTTCTTTATAGTACTTGGCATCAAAGTTGTCCGTTAGTTTCATTGATACAGGCATGACAATTGAGGAGGTCCTTCCTTGCTTACTGCCCGTGAGTTGACTAGTATTTGGTTGCTGGATCTTAGGGACTCAATGGCTTTTCTCTCTAAGAGGAGAAGTTCTGGTAATGCTAATTTCTGTTGAGAATTTTACTATTCATTTTCTTTCTAAAGCAGTTGGAGTAGTCCAAAATCACCATTTATAGGACCAGATCTTCAGAAATGTAAAAACTGGCATAATTCCACTGAAGTAAAACTGTTGTTCAACACTGTTAGGGCCCAACACAAAATCAGGGAGCCATAACTGTTTCTCCCTAATAAACCCCCTTTTCAGTCTCATAGAGGAGACTGGGTGCATTCAAGTAAAGAGGAGTCTAGCCATTGACTTAACTTGGACTTGAATGAGGACACTAGTAAATAATGTGCTTGGATAGCCTTTGAAATAGGGAGCTTTGAATGAAGAATGTCTGGTAGAAAAAGATTTTTTCCCAGTACACAACCACCATATTTGTTCAAAAAGAAAAGAAAAAAAGTAATAAAACATCAGCGGAACTGTTCACATACTTTAACTGCTATGTGCCTAACTTTGCAGTTTTCTTTTCATTGTAAACTTTATATTCTCAATCTTTTTTAAAAAATGAAAGCTTTAAACATTTTTGCTACCTTTGGTTTATGATAAGAGATATATTGATGGAAATGAAAAATGACAAAAGGAATTAATGATTTAGAATACTATGTATATAGTATATACACATTACAGAGTGTTATTTTGTATACTGACCTTACATCTGGCTAGCATTTTTTTGGCTGTTTCTAGTAAAGATTCTTTATCCTTTGGACTTTTTGCACGATTGAACTTCTGAACAAACTCTTCTGTGACTTCTAAAGGATATCTAAAGAAATATCCAAACAATTATTGTAGTTTCATTTTCTCTTCCTGAAGTTCAAAATACTGAGTGAAAAAGTTTCCAAAAAAGAATTTTTTCACTTCCTTTTATAAAGTAAATTTTAAAAATTAAGTCAAAGTTAGGTATGTTATTGCTCCCCGAGATAATCCAAAACTAGCTTGGGTCTGAAAACATATCCCAAATCTTAATAAAGTATCTAGCTCAGGCACTCATAGAAACCTGGATATGGCAGCACAGATCAGTGCACACTCAAACAGCTCTCCAAGAACCTGGGTAAATTAGCCTGTACTGAGCTCTGTCCTGCTACTAATAGCTAAACTGCCTGATTTGTTAAAGCTAGTTTGTGTATGTGTACAGTAAATTGCAATCCCAGTTGTGTAGACATGTCCTCAGACTGCGCTTTTATGCTTTGCAAAGTTCCAAAACTGCGGCTGTCCTGTGCCAAGCTGCCACAACTGCAGGCTTCCTTCCTTGACAGCTTTGTCAATACAAAATTCTGCATCACACTAAATATTTTAAGTATAGGGACAGCAAAAGAAACTACCATTTAATCTCTGATTAAATGACACAAGAAAGACTGTATTGGTTGCAGTACTCTTTTTGTGTTTAATTCAATTAAAGCCTACATTTTTAATTTAAGGGAGATTTGCCATACAAGCTCCAGTCTGCTGCACCAGTATACCACACAATTTAGGCTGAGCTTGTACATGGTACAGTGGGTCTTCATAATCATCAGTAGGTATGCTCAGAAACAGGGACTTGACATTAGCAATCAAGCAAAGTGGTGAATTAAGACTAACATCAATAAATTAAGGCAGGCAGTAATTAATCAGTCAGTGGCAGGAGGTGAAATGTATATGAGGCAATAATTAAAATTTAAATCTTCCAGAAAGAAGCATGTGTATGCTTCATGCTGTAGTAACTTACAGCAGATCCCAGGCTGGTCCCAGCCACATCCTAAGTACAGAGAATGCAGTAATGGTAAGTCCACCTTGTCCCCCAACCCTTGTCTCACAAGGAATGCTTGATCAATAGAGCTTATCTGATTCCCCAGTTTTCTTATTACTGGTGGTCACTGGTGTATGAGTCTATTTATAATTTAAAGTATGTGTGCACTACAACTAGGTGTAATTGCAGTACACATGTAGGTAAATCTGAGCTAGCTAGCTGAGGTACCTATAACAATGAAGACTGAGCAGCATGAGATTCAGAGTAGGCTGATTCTGGGTATACACACAGTTAGTTAGCCCAGACTGGAGTATGTGCCACCACAACTTCACTGCTATTGGTTCTCAGATTTGATAGACTGGAATGGTTACAACCATACCTTGAGCTGTAGTGTAGACACACCCTTGGAAACTAATAATCTAAGGCTATGGACAAACATACCCTTTTAGCTGCTTTAAATGGGTAGGGGGCACTGCTATTGGTTAAAAATAGCTACATTTTTAACCAATGTACATTGGAGCATGTATCTGCTGTTACCCTGTAGCTGTTACATCTGCGTGCTCCAATAGTAATACAAGTTGGCTAAATCAGTTATTAAAGTTTAACACTGAAGGAAACTGGTAAAGTTTTATTCTTATGGGCACTTGTACACATGACAAATATTGGCCAGTTTTGCAGTTTAATTGCATCACGCTGTACACGTGCAAGGGTTTTTTATGATTTAAATGATGGTTTAGTTTGCTACATTGCAAACTAAACCACATCTGCATGTTGTTTAGTTTGCAATGTAGCTATTTGTAATGTTGCAGCCTTTGACAGCTTGCTCCCCCCTCATTCCTCACCGTAGATTGAAGGCAGAAGCAGTGAGGGGCCTGATCTTTTTTTTTTCCCTATGAAACCTGCCCATGTCTTCCATGGCTGGGGGGTGAGCTGCCGGTGGGCTGAACGGCCTCTGAGCTGTGGAGGGCCCTAGTCCTTCCTTCCACTGTGGTGGCACCCCCTGGGGCCACCCAGAAGGACTGCTACTGGGCAGATGCTGCCCCAGCTTTGGGTCAGGGAACAGCTGGGTTGGGCTGGGTGCTGCCCCAGCTCACAGGCAGCACCCGCCAGATCCAACTTTTCCCTGAGCCTGCATGCTGGAAGCCCACCAGGCACTGGTCCCTGCATGGACTTGGGGAAGAATTGGATCCAGTAGGTGCTTCCTGTGAGCTGGGGCAGCACTTGCACAGCTAACACCATGCCTGAACAGCCCCAGGAGAAGCCACTGCCATAAGGGAAAGCTGCTGTGGAGGGGGGACTGAGGTCTCCCACAGCTCAGGGGTTGCTCAGCCTACTGGCAGCTCACCCCCCAGCTGCTGGAGAGGTGGGAAGGCTCCACAGGGGGGGAAACAAAGGATCAGGCCCTTCACTGTAATGGTAACAAAAACTCCTAAATTGTAATGGTGGCTTTTTAATCATTGCAATTAAAAACCCACCATTTCAATTTAGGGGACTAAACCCCTGTCATGTGTACAAGCAGCCAGAGATTCTAAGTTGCAACAGTTTTGCTACACTTAAATCACTATATGAGAATGTGAATGTAACAGTAACAACTTAACAGCTTACATAGCTATCATTTGATATCAGTACAGTTACTATGTCTGTTGGTACCCTGAGGCTGAACCAGTGCATTGGCAAGAAAATAAGAAATACAAGCCTGATCTAAAGCCCATTGAGTCTTTTCATTGGATCAAGCCTTCATTACAATTTTGTATTAGCTGGGAGGTGAATAACAGCAAAAATGTTTTTTCCATCTGATTCTGTGGTACAGAATACATATCAGACATGGAAAATACTGTAAAATTAGATATGGCTTTGTAGCTTTCCTCAGGCTGTGGAAAAATGAAATCAAAGGATGCTATACTTTTCCCAAAGTCAGAGGAAGGTCCCACAGCAAAATCATCTTCTCTAATCTACTTTCCTATTTCTAGAATGTATTTTCAAATAACTTTTGCCTTATCAATTATTTTACAGATACTAACTGCAGCCTATGATGCATTATTGAAAAGAAAGGAGAATGCCCATTTGTAGCCTTACGTATAGAAACAGAACTCCTTAATTAGATGCTTCTTGCAGTCTGCCACAGCTCATTTTAATGAATATTTAATGACAAAGTAATGTAGCTATGTTTAACCAATACCTGACTGTTGCAAAAAGGAAGGTTTTATAAATATAGACATTAGAATCTAGTGACAGAGCACTACCATAGTAAAAAACAGTATGCAGCTCAGAAGCAAAACCTGTCAGTTTCAAAATATTACTAATGATTTGTATGATTTAATCTGTGTGCAGGCCACCTGGAAGATTATAATGCTCAGAAGCACAACTTGGCACATCCACACCTTGGGCGATGGCACAGCATGGGACAGCGTCAGTGGCTGCCTTGCAAGCATTGACAGTGGTAGTTTGGCTGCAGTGCAGCAGTTACTAATATTATGCCCCTTCCCCAACTCAGTGGTCTGGAGATCAGAGCCAAGTCCCAATGCAGGCTTTCCATACCATCTCCCAGCTCGGCCACAAACTGAGAAGCAGGGTGTGACTGAGGAATTCCAGCTACAGTCCTGGGTTTCAGCTTTGGGGGGTGGAACCAAGCCCAAGTGCAGGCTTCCCCTGCCATCCCCAGCTCTGTCAGCCAGCCAGAGACTGAGGTGGGTGGGGGGGTGGCTGGGGAACCCCAGACCTGCTCCTGGGTCCAGGATCCTGAGAGTGGAACCAAGACCTCTCTCCTCCCCTACCCTCCCTCCTCCTGCAGGGTTTCCCCCCTCCACCCTCTCAACCAGTCAAAGGAGTGCTAGTGCTCTGACTAGGGAGCAGAGGAGTGGGGAAGACCCTGCTCTGCTGAAGCAGACAGCACAGCCTAGGGCTACAAAGCATCCTGGGACCAAGTAAGTTAATTTGAACTGGGAAGGGATCTGGGACCGGTTCTATAAACAGGTTTGATCTAAATGAGTTTAATCTGATACTACATCCATCCAGGTTTATCTTAGACCAGTTTTAGCCATTTTGAAAGTGGCTTAAGTGCACTGAACTTCTGTTCTGTTACAGGTTTAAACCAATTTCTGATCACTTAAACCAGTTTATGTGTAACTTCTGTCCCTAGCCCTAATGGCAAGCCAGAGCTGTGCAGACAAGAAATAACATTAACGATTAACGCTTAATACATTGGTGATGCATTGAGGGGGGCATGAAGGGGCTTGTTTCCCCCCAGATTTCTGCACTGATGGTGGGACACAGGTGCAGGGCTGCTGTCTGGCTGAAACCAAGTGGCGGTGGAGGTACGGAGTTGCATCCCCTCACTTGCAGTGGCAGCACGGAGTTGTGCCACCCCACTGGCAGTGCTTACGCATTACCTATGCCTTAATGTGTGAGTGACTGCTCATGAGGTCTGCACTCACTGTGATCTGTGCACAGGTCTGCAGTGAAGTGGTCCTCCATTCCACAGTGGAAACAGTGTGCATGAAGAACAGGAGAGATTCCTGACAGGATGGCATTGCAGTTGGCCATCAATTCTTCAAAGGGAAAGGGCTTTTTGTGCAGAATTCTCTATAGTGGGCTCATATGGAAACCTCTTACCCACAACTTCTAAAAGCGCTGAAACTTCTGAGCCTCCTATTGGTCAGGTCAGGGTTTAAAAGAGTTGGGGTTGCATAAGGAACCTGAAGAGGAGCAGTGATCCTGAGTGACAAATCTGTGACAAGGAACAGTGGATCCTTAGTGGTAGAGCAGATGTGACCCCTGGCAGCAGTGGTAGAGTAGTAATTATCCCTGGCCCAGTAATTCCTAGTAGCAGTGACTTCAATGGAAGAGACAGAGAAAGAGCAAACTCCAGTACAGGCCTCCTTACCTAGCACTTGTCACTTGATCTGGTATAGACAGTAGAGTCCCTAGACAGCAGCCCTTGGTGTATCTCCCTCTGTTCTCTGTAGTAGCTCCCTTGTGTTTATTTGGCAGTGTCTGAGAGGGACTGTTTTAGACAATACTTAATATATAAGGTTCCATTTAGGGTTGTGTGTTTATCCCCTTTTAATAACCCATTATAGTCTACTACTGCTTGAGTGGGAAAGCTTTGTACTAAACATACAAAAAAGCAAGTACCTAGCAGTGGGGAAGATGGAAGGAATAGGAGAAGTGGGGTTACAAGTCACAGCAGACCAAATCAAGATATTGGGAGTAGAGGTGAATGCACAACGACAGGTGAAGTGGCTTGGGAGAAAATGAAAGGGAAGCTGAAACAAAAACTGAGGAGCTGGTATGTTCACAAGCTGTCAGTAGCAGGATAGGTAAATGTAGTTAAGGCAGTGGTACTCCCAGTCACACTGTATGTAGGTATGATGTTCCCTCCATTGTGGATCAGTGCATGTAGGATTCAACAGGAACTGATGGTGTTCTTTTAGAAAAGAAAAAGGGAAAGGCTTAGGAGGCCAACCCTATACAAGGACAAATTGAATGAAGGATGGGGCAGTAGCTTAATATTACGGTATAGTAGTGTATTAGCACGGTTTTTGCGTGGCATGCAACTGCACAGTGTTATTAGGCTACTATGTATTAAGCATCTCATGTAGATGTGCCCACTGTATAGAATGAGGTTTCCTTGTATGTGAATATAAGATGAGGGTTTTCCCTTCCCCGTGCTGATTGGGAGAAAAAACCTCATCTTGTACTCAAGTAAATATTGTACTTTTCCTGAGAGGATCTGTCCATACTTTGCACACAGATCCAGATAAAAAGTAAAATTTGATACTAGTGTACCACCAATACTGCACTTCTCTGAAGGAATATTGCTTATTCCATTTCTGAGTTAATGGACAGAATGAGTTGTCAAACTGGCAGTAAATAGGCAAAAGAAGGTAGCCTCCACCTGGTCAGTATGTTCCCAGGCAAAAAAGTTATGATTTTTTTTCATTTTTGATCCTGTATCACTAAGGAGATCCTTGCAATCACTGTACAGTTTTTACTTTTTCCAAGAATCAGTTTTATAAGACAAGCAAGAAATTTCTGTAAAGGTTTGAGTCACTGTCAAATCATTCAGTACCTCATAAATTTTGCATGTGTTGACCAAAAGAACAAACAGCAGACCAATTAATCTGACAGAAATAAAAGATTTTCAAGGGGAAATCAGTGAATATATCTGCTAGTTTAATTGTGTATTTTATTGTAGACCTCTTATGATCATATTCCATTTAAATGGTTTACTTTTAGGCTGTAAACTCAATGTACATATTTCATCTGAGACCCTACACTTCTGAAAACTCAATTTCATTGCAAAAAAAAAAAAACTGTGAATCAAATAATACAAATCGAGATGGAAAAGAATAATCTGGTTGTTTGATCAAGCTCAGTATTTTTCAAAATGTTATGTATTGTGCTAAGACTGTTTCCAGCAGAAGGAAAAAAAAAAGTGTCTTAAACAAGAGCCTATAGGGATTGCAGGCCTACTATTTTCTGAGTCTAGTAAGACCCTGGAGAATTTGGAAAGTAGCTATGCTCATTTGCATTAGCTAAGGATCTGGTTTTAAATGATTTCAAGCCACTTCAAGTTACCAAACTGCATCCTTGAGACCAAATTTCAGTTGAGCTTCAGTGATTGATCTTTGCTGGGTCTCTGGTCCCTACACAACAGTCTAATGGAAGTGTTTCTTGTAGAAGTCAGCCATTTGCACTGCAAACATACTCATGAAAATCAGACTTTGTGTCTTCAACTAAATGATAAAGTGTACTAAGTTATGTGAAAATTAGGAGCTAATATTGCATTCAGTATGTCAGTTCTAGATCTTATAATCAATCATTCAAAAAAATCTCCACACACTTAGGAGAGGAAGAGGTGGCTGAGAGAAGCTTCCCTGAAATGTCTGTGTAGTAGGGGTCAGTAACCTACAGCCCACAGGCCGGATCTGGCCCACAAAGGGAATGCAACCACCCCATGGAGAAGAGACAGCGGTGGCAGTTTGGTATCTGGGTGATTAGGTGACTTTCGGTAGCAGAGGAAGCACATCAGCTATGAGCGGGTCAGAAGTGAGTTGGTAGTATTCCATGGTAGTGGAAAATCTAGGGCATGGGATGGTATGCAGTGGTGGGGACTGGGTTACAGATGGCAGCTTGCATAAGACCAACTGCTTTAATTCAGCCTGCCACTGCTCAAAGGTTGCCAACACTGTGCTGCTATTAATGAATGTGATTTACATATTTTTAAAGTCATACTGACTTCCAGAGTTGAGTGACTATGCAGATAGCAATGTATTACTTAACTCAGGAACTCTCTACAGGAAGTTAATCATAGAGAAAGTGAAACTTACAAACTTATGTTACATACAGTAGAGTAAGTTACAGAGTGATCTTTTAGTCAATTTAAATTGCACTTACTTAGATTTTGCATTGCAACTCAGCAATGTTTTTTTCAAAAATCTCTTTAGTAGTTCATCCTGTTGTGTACTGGCCTGTATTCCAAAATTTTGTCCCACTGGCACTTTAATAAGTGGCATCTTCACATGCTATAATAAATCTAAAATTAAACCAAACAAATACAGAATATATTACAAACCACTGAACTGTGATTTCTAAATGCATCTCCACTGATGAAAACTGTCCTACATAATCCATATTTGCAAATGCATATATGCTACTATGTTGCTTCTTACAAAAGCTGAACATTATATTTCATAAGAGCTACAATGAATTGTCAATTTACAAAGCATAGCTGAAGCAATTTGCCCAAATTTACTTCACTGTGAGTGTGTCTACACATGCATTTATGGCATCTTAAATTTACTGTGCAGTAAATTACTGTGCAGTAACTGGGAATAGGCCAGCATCTACATGTGCAGGCATTAAAACACATTATTGCTGTGTGTGGTCTGACTTGGGACAAAAGTTAGTCCCAAGTCAGTCCACACACACAGTGTTACTGTGCAGTAAGGTGTTTACACATGTATTACTGAGCAGTAGCTAATCAGGCATAAATTTGATACCTGCATAGTGCAGGTATCAAATTTATATGCGAGTCAGCATAAGTCATCATATTTACTGTGCAGTATGGGTGTGCACGTGTAGATGCGTGCCCATATTGTGCAGTAATGTTGGTTACTGCACAGTAAATGATAGACCTGTGCAAAGTGGCTAGTATTCGCTTTGGATTCGGACAATTTCGGGGAACAGCGATTCAGTTTGGTGATTTGGTGAGTCACTGTCCCGAATTGATTCAGTTGAATCTGATTCGGAGATTCGACCACCGCCAAATTGGCTGAATCTCCAAATCAAACAGGCCCCATCCCCCGCCCACTCTCCCAGCCCTGTCATTGGCTGCCCCACCAAGTCCCAGCATCCTGGTTCTTTAAAAAAAAAAAAAAAAAAA
>NW_017729024.1:75091388-75097510 GCF_001723915.1 Gavialis gangeticus
TTTTTTAAAAAAAAAAAAAAAAAAAATAAAAAAGCCCCCCATTCCCCGGCTGCGGCCGGGTGGGGGGGGGGGGCCATCCCTGCTGCCCCCCACTGACTCATGCTGCATGGGGGGCTCTACCACAAGTCCCCAGAAGCCCTGACAGCTGCTGCAGCAGCCAGTGAGTGCGGGGATTTTATTTTATTTTTTAAAGAACTGGAAGCTGGGGGTCAGGTGGAGCAGTCATTGTCAGAGTCAGGGACAAGTCTGAGTCTAAGCTTCTCTCAGCATCACCCTTCAAAAGATCTCATGGCACACTAGAGTGCTCGCACCTTCTCGAAATCAAATCAGCACTTGAAGCTTTACACAGCCCTAGTAAATGAGCATGTGTAGACATGACCTGTAAAAAGGAATAACAATAGTTGAATACTTAAGAGATAAGAAAGTAGTGGGTCCAAAGAGAGAGTTTATCAGCTCAATTAATGACTCTGAATCACTTTTAACCCCATGAATGTGCTACATAAAGTAAATGTAAATTACTATGCTATACATTAAAAAAAAAAAATCAAAATAAAATCTGCAAAAAGTTTAATACAAACAACTCCATTTATACTGAAATCTAGTTATATGCATAGAGCAGTAGTTCTCAACCTCTTCAGACTCAAGGCATCCCTATATACCTTTTGTGAACTGAGTGGCACCACATTTCAAAAACTAAGTTTATTATAGTGTTAATCCCCTTGCAGAGGGGCTGGCCAATGGAGTCAGGGACAAGTCTGAGCCTAAGCTTCTCTCAGCATCACTCTTTAAAAGATCTCATGGCAACCTAGAGTGCTTCAGCACCCCGATTGAGAATCACTGGCATAGAACAAAGATACATATTGGATTACAGCTTCTGTAATGGATGAATTCATTTGATAGCTACTGATAAAGATGCCTCCTGTCCTAGCCCTACCAAACTGCTATTGCTTTTCATATCCATGGATAAGTACTGAGCCTATATAAGATAGAACATTAAAAATGAAACTAAAACTAGATCCCTTGGTTCTATCTTTCCCTTATATAAAACACCGCAAATTATTTGAACCTGCTTCTGCAAAAATGACTCCTGCACAATGCTGGGCTTTGAAAGGAACCTTTTTAATGAATCAAACTCCTGATATAAAAGTTTTACCCACTAATGAGAGAGAGAAAATTATTCCCAATAATAAAGAACCAATTGTGGCCTAGTCACAAATTTAACACTGAATTTCTTATGTCTTTACAAGTTTTAAAATAATAGGTTTACCCACCTTTATCAACCCCCTTTCCTTATAAATTCCAAGAAAACTAGACAAAATATAGATTTTAACTAAATTGGTAAGGAGAAGACTGCTAGCCAGTTCTTCTTAGCATTATTTAGAACAGCCAAGTTTAATAACAGTTCATAACCAGTACAAAATGTTTAGTATACAAAATTCTGAAGTACAGAATATGTTTACAGTTTATACAAAATCTGGATTGAAATAGCATCCTCCCAACCCCTCATTTCTGATTTAATTTTTTTGGGGGGGGGGAAATTATCTCACTGATCTTTCATTCATTTTAATTCATTCACTTATGACAAAAATGTGCTGAGACTGTACTAAAATGATAAACTGGATATTTCTATCTGCTTTATTTAGCAAGGAAACTATTTAAGCTTTGATGGAAACTGCTCACTTGATGGATGACATCTTGTTATAGTGGTAAGCATGAAGAAAACTGGTTGGGTGTTTTTACAACACAGCTGTTAACTCTGTGAACTTTACATAGTCTTTTTAATTGTTATTGGCACTCTGTTTACAATGTGTAATAATGGTTTAAACTAATAAATAAAAAATTAAAAGTAATTTGATACATGAAACAGCCCTGTATATCAAATTAGAATATTATTATGAGAAATGTTTATGCCTAGCCATAAACAAACTTGCATACATTTTTAACACCATATTAAGTTTCAAGAAATGCTGGTTCCTCCAGCAAAACTAGAAATAATAGTGAAAAGATAACTTTTTGGAGAATTTATAACTCAAAACTTATTGGTAGCCAAAATAAAAGGAGGAAAAATTATGGAGTCTTTCTAATGCTACAGCTTCCATCATCACTGATAATGTAAGATTAGGTTAAAGGCTGCCTCTAGCTCTAGCCAGACAGAAAAATTCCAGTACTCACATTTCAAGACTCAGATAATTTCTCACTGTGATCTTGAAGTTAGCTTTAATTAAGATCATGACTCAACCTAGTACCTGGGGCCAAGTTTCATAAGAAATGCCCCTGAAGCCTCAGAACCAAGAAGCTGACTGATACTCTCATAAGGGCATAGACTAGCATATACATTTATAAGCAAGATGGACCTAATCAGGTTTTAACACAAAACAGGGTTTTGTAAAATAGCCTCCTGCATTTCAGCATAAAGCATTAAAGCAGAACTGAAGGAGACACTAACACTGTTCAAATTTCTCTACAGATTTTGAGAATTGTAATGAACCACTGTGTAATGGACACAGTGCATCAGCCTCTGAAGAGGTCCTCTCAAAGTAAAGAGATGGGGATTTGGGACATAAATCTCAGCAAGGATTCCAGATCGAATTCTGTGCATCTCTGAGTGGAAGGTAATTTAGTAAAACTTAAGACTTCCTACATGCACAGGAGATAATAGGTATAGCTAAGTTTAGTTAGACTTGGAGCCTTCAAGAGGCACTAAGCTACTTTGGGATTGCCTAGCTAGAAGATAGGATGCATAACTTCAGTGATACAGAGACTGCTCTGTACAGCACAGTTACATTGACGGATCAAATAGGTGGGTGAAAGGGGCTCATTGTTTTCTTTTAGCATATACTGCCAATGCAGCTATAGAAAGACATAAGATTCTATGGTCAGAGACCGTATTAGCTTTTTCTTGTGCTTACCCCAGAAAAAAAAAAAAACAATTAAAAAGTGTAAATCCCTAGAGTCAATTTTCCCAACCTTACCTGAGAGCTTTATTGAGTTGACATTCAACTACAAACGTCCTGACCCTGCTGCAAGGGCCTGTTGACTTTTAATGCCAGTTTGTGCTGCTCTCCATTTTTTGCTGTGTTCAACAGAACAGAATGGGAGCTGTAGTAGGATGTACACAGGTGGTTCAGGCTGCCTTTAGCCATAGTCCTAGGCATGTATTAAAACAGTCTCTGAACTTATCAAATTTGTCAGCCAGCAACAGTCCCTCAGGAACTCTACTTGGCATAGTCCCCCATATCACCACGTATATGGAGATGGAGGCAGAAAGCCAGCCACAATACCTTATGTCCACAGGGTACTTCCTGACCACAGCAGTTGCCTGAGGATGCACACATGGCCTCTGCTGCTTTAGTGGCATTATAAAGATTCAGAGAATGTAAGAGGATAGACAATATTCCCATTAAAAATCCATATTTTATATTATGTCATAGTATAATTTATAGGCAGTTTTATATTGCCTTCAGCAGAACCTTGCACAGAAGATTTCAACTAGAATGCAGATTTTTCCTGGAAAGGTTATGCTTTTCCAGAATAAAAGAAATCATTTGACCACGGTTTAAACTTCTTTTTTAAGCTATACGTTTTAAAAAAAAAAATTACACTAATTGACATTTAACATAGGCCTTTTGGCATTTAAACTTTCTTTTTTGATGGTGGTGAAGATTTTATTTTTTTTCCATTTTTCATTCCTTTTGTTCCTCAAAGGACTTAGAAGCCCTTATATCATAAAATATTCTTAAAGCACTTGTCTGATACTGCATTACAATGCCAAGAAAGGAGAAATTGTCAATTCAAATCTATAGAGACCACTTATTATGGCAAATTATGATGGTAAACAACGTCAAGGCAACTCATTACAGTTTTAAAATGCTGTCAGTGCAAGACATACTAACATCAAAATTTTAGAAAAGGAGAGATGAAACAAAAACAACCAGTATAATAAATCATTCCTAGCAATTATAGAGGATTTCAGTTCTTCAAAGGTCTTAAATAAAATAACTAGGCATTGCAAAGCTCAAACTAAGTTACAAAAACAAAAACTTCAAAGTCACTAGAGCAGTCCAAAGCTTGCCTCTATTTTATTTAGTAGCTGCAACATGAATTGAATTGTGCTAACGTCTCCTGGCTACCTAGCTGGTAAGGCAGAAAGAAGGAAGAGCTGGGAAAGAAGGAAGGGCACCTTCGAGACTAACTGGTTCAGAACTACATAAGCTTTTTATGGGAGAAGCCAACTTTGTCAGGTAGTAAAAGACAAATCTGATGAAGTAAGCTGCTGCCCAAAAAGGTTTATGCTTCTCTGAACCAGTTAGCCCTAAGGTACCATCCTGCCCTACCTTCTGCGTGATTTCAGACTTACATGGCTAACTACCTTTTGATTGGTAAATAAATGTAGAAAAATAGTGGAGGCAAGCTGCACTTTCAGGAATGTTCTGGAATGAAGAGCCAAATAATATGCCAGTATCGGTGCTGTGTCCAATTATAAGGAATCTATGGATTGATGAAGTGCATTTAGGACATCTAATAAGAGCTATCTAGCAGGTAGTGGGCATTAGGGCTGTGCAAAGCTTCAGTTCCTGATTTGGATTCAGCGGAGATTCAGCCCAATTCGGTGGCTGAATCCCCAAATCCGAACCAAATCAGGAGACCCTTGAATCTCTCCAAATTGAATTGGAGCCCTCTGAATTGATTCAGAGAGATTCAGAAAGATTTGGAGATTCAGACACAGACACAGCTTTAAATGTTTTTTCTACATACTTCAAGGTACCAGGAGGCTCGTCAATGCTGCAATGCTGGGGTGGATGGAGCGTCCCACAGGAGTGTGGGATGGTCCCCAGCATGCTCAGCAGCAGAACCAGAAGTGAACCAGAAGCACTCCTAGTACACTTCCAGGTCCGCTGTGGAGCACACAGGGCCCTCCCTGCACCCTCCAGATCAGCTCAGCGACTGGTGCCTCCTGGGTCTGGGGAGGCATCCAGGGTTCCCTTGTAGCTGATTGCCAAGCTGGAGGGAGTGCAGGGGGGGCAGCCCTGCATGCTCCACAGTGGACCTGGAAGTAGACTGGAAATACTTCTGGTCCACTTCCAAGCACACTGGGGGGGGGCCCACGGTCCTGTAGGATGCTCTGCCCCAGCATTGCAGCATTCATGAGCCACGCCTGATACCTCAAGGTACGTAGAAGAAACATTTAAAAGCTGTGTCTATGGTTGAATTGCTGATTCTCCGAATCAGCATTGAATCTTCAGATTTGGATTTGGCCAGATCAAATTGGGGACAGCAATTCGAATCAACTAATCAAATCACTGTCTCCAATTTGGGCTGAATCCAAATCAAATATGGCCCATTTTGCACACCCCTACTGGGCATCTGTATTGCCCATCTACCTCAGCGGTACATCATAAGTATTGTCTATCTGCATTCTAGAATCCTGTCTCCCACCATCAGGAATACTGGGGGACATTGCAGAAGAGACAGAAAACATGAGGGAGGAAGTAGAGATCTTACTGTATTGAAAGAGAAAGAGATACAAAGGAATATGGGATATAGGAAGAAAGAAGCAAGAAACAGGCCCTAAAGACTCAATGTGATCTGTTATCAGAAAGAAAAAACAAACAACAGAACGAAGCCAGAAAATAAGGTCTTTATAATTAAAATAGTAAAAGATGTAGCAAGTAGGTAAAATAGTACTTAAATATTGTATTTCAATGGGTCTTAGTATTCGTCAAATAGGTCACATCCTCATGAGTGGGAACGTGTAGTTTGCAGCGCCTCAAAGCCTCTCCTGCTTCCCAGGCTTCCAGTGCCCTGTGCACCATCCCTGCAGCCTTCTCTGGCCGCCAGCACACCCAACCACCCTACTACCACCTTCCTACACTGCCCCAGGGGCAAGCCAGCCCAGCCCTGGGTGCTTCCAGATGGTGGGAAGGCAGTAGAGACAGTGCATGGGGTGCTGGAAGCCCACTAAGTCCAAGTTTCCCTGAGCACACCCAGGCTTCCAGCACCCCATGCACCGTTGGATCGGGCCAGGTGCAGTCTGCGAACTGGGGCAATGCCTGCCCAGCTAGCACCCTGCCCGGGTAGCCCCGGGGTGTGCCAGCACCATGGAGGGAAGCACTGGGCTCCCC
>NW_017729024.1:75098188-75100230 GCF_001723915.1 Gavialis gangeticus
GGGGTCGGGCTGGAAGATCTACTAGGTCCCTTCCGACCCTAAATCTATGAAACTATGAAACCTGGTGGCAGTTTGCGTGGGCAGGCTCTGCCATGGGTGAAAAAAAGCAGTAAGCCCAATCCTTTTTCTTTTCCCTCACGGAGCCTGCCCACCCCTCCCATGGCCAAAGGGCAAGCTGCCATCAGCCCCTGAGCTGCAAGGGACCTCAGACCTTCCCTCTACAGGGGCAGCACCGCCCCGGGCCACTCAGGAGGGCTGCTAGCAGATGAATGCTACCTGGGAGACCCTGCCACCATGGAGGAAAGTTCCAGGGCCCCTCTCAGCTCAGGGGCCACCAGCAGCTTGCCCCCTGGCCACATGAGAGGCAGGCCCCTCACTTTTTTTTTTAATCCCAGCGGAGACTGCCTGTGCAAGCTGCCACTGGGCCAAACAGCCCCTGAGCTGCCAGGGGGGCCTGGTGCTTCCCTCCATGGCAGCGCCCCCCCCCCCCCCAGGCTGCCTAAGGTGCTAGTGACCGGGTTCTGCCTGGGGGCTGCCGCCCCCTCGGATGGCAGGACCAGGGGCTCCTGCAGCTCAGGGCCTGCCAGCAGCTGGCTGTGAGAAAAAAAAAAAAAAAGAAGGATTGGGCCCCTCACTGCTTTTTTCCTTTTTCCCCCCGGGAAGAGCCTGCCTGCGGCAGTGAGGGCAGCATGTGAGCTGACGGTTGACCATCACTGTTCCATCACAGTCACGGAAGCCCTTAAATTGAAACAGTGGGTCACAATTAAAAACGTACAAGTTAAAAACCCACCGTTTGAACTAAACCTGCATCACATGTACAAGTGCCCTATGTGCTGCTGCTGTTTGTCCCTAGGGAAACTCACATGCACTCTCACCTTGATGCACCTGTAAAGTATTCACCTAATACCCTTTTTCCATGTCCAGCCTGATTTAAAGCTGGTAAAATAGTATTTGGTGAAAATCGTTTTAGTGAAATATTATAGCAAAATGCATCAAATATAGTCAATGAATATTTATTTCTCCTCTTCAACCAGTCCTTCTGGTAATTTATGCATTAAAAACATTAAATAGAAATTCAATGAGAAATATAATCAATTACAAGACACAGTAAACGGTACAGAACTGTCTCTTACCTTAAATGGTAAGCTGCTGAGAGTCACAGAAGCACTGATATTTTTTAGAGTGGTTAGGTAGCCTAGGAAATGATCCAAGCTGTATTGTAATGAACAGAAAGATTCCAGCTCATTTCAAGGAATTTTGGATTGGGCATATACTCTACAAGGGCTAGTTTAGACTCAAGGCTTTTCTAAGACATTTTCATAATTATGATATACCCCATTTGCTGCAGACATTTGACAGTGGGGTTTTTCCACTCCAGAAATAAAGCACCATGTTTCTCCTTAGAAGCCAACAACCTTATCTCACAAGGGGGGTGTGAAAGTAAGTTCAGTAGCAAGTGTTAAGCATTTTGGATCTTTGGATAGGAAGCACTATAGTAATTCAAGTAATTTTTAAAGACTTCCTTAGCTGCAGATGATCTACACACAGTATTTTGAGGAATAAGCAGTGCAGAAAAAAAATTATTAAGACCCAGATCTACCACCCTTATTTCTCTTCCTCTAGTTTTGTCATCATCCTACTAAAAAAAGTCAAGTTCATAGTACCAAGTGTATTCTTTCTGAACACATATGCTGATTCTCACTCATGAAGCCTTATGCTCTACAGATATGTAGTGACTTTTAAAATATATGTAACCTGGGCGGTACTCCAAGAGGTACCCCCTCTCCAATTGAAGGGATCAAAGCAGGTGCACAAGCGCCGTGGGAGGTGTAGGGACTCTCCTCCCCCTATAGAGCAGAGCCAGACCACTAATGGGAAATTAACCATATACCTTTTAATACTGGGAACGTAACAGGCATAAATCAGAGGGTATAGTAGACACTACAATGCCCCAAGGGGGCAGGATTCAACAAAGGTTAGACACTTACAATCACTGACAAAAAACAGGGTTAACAAAATATAAGACTCAAACAGCAGAACAA
>NW_017729024.1:75105230-75105506 GCF_001723915.1 Gavialis gangeticus
AAATGACAAGGAAATATAGGGCCTTGGTACCTGGAGGGGGAGAAAGGAGGGAAAACACAATGGCCCCTTTCCACTGCAAGAAGATTTGCTTCTTGTTAGTTCACTCACCCAAAGTCACTTCAGCTAGGACTTGAACCCAGGTCTCCCACATGATAGACAAGAATACTGCCACACAGCCACTACTAGTAGCACTGCTCCAGCCTGCTAGGGGTCTTGACCCTCCCAGAGCCCCAGCCTCATGTCAAGCTGCCTGGCCTTTGATTGGAGGAGCTGGAA
>NW_017729024.1:75110506-75132812 GCF_001723915.1 Gavialis gangeticus
CCCTTTCAAAACCCCTGGGCTAAGTCACTGCCAGCTAACCCATCACATATATTTTCCATTATTTCACCAAGGACAGCCCTGATTCCTCATAGCACACTTGTGCTAATCTGTGAGCTCTGTATCAGCTTCAAGAAAGAAAGAGATGGAAACAGTCCCAGTAAATGTGATGGAGAGCCACATAGGCAAATGACCCTATAGCGGGATGAAATGTATGTGTTTGTGGGTCAAATTGGTTTTGAATGCTATTTTAACTTGAATCCCTCTCACAAGGTTGTAGGAAAGAGCATTTATTTTGTCAGTATTTTTGTGCTCTCCTGAAGGCTGTAATTAAAATCCCACAGCGAAATAAGTTTATGGTGTTCAGTCACATACAGTATCAATAATTAAGTGCTTGTTGCAGCTGAGAGACCAAGCTCTTAGAAAGGTTTTTATTCAATAATAGTAACTCTGATCTGGGTATGTAAGCAGGGCTTGCATCTTGAGTTTTTAGCATGATGGCATAGCTGCAGGTAAGAGAGAGGAAATTTTAAACCTATTTTTTCCAACTATATTGAGCTGAAAATGGAAAACCCCTTTAGATTGGGCAGTTCATGGCATTACTTATCAATAGCACAGATGCCTTATTACATTTTTATGGTATATAACCTTAATTTGCTTCCCCCCAACCCTCTCAGTGATAGGAACTTACTTCTACTAGGGACTTCTCTGTGAAAACTGTGCTCCTGGCAATCTCCCTTGAATATCCTACTTTCAAAACTGCTCAAATAAAGACTCTGGTGCTCTTATGGGGACCAATACACTCTGAAGATTCTAGCAGAATATTCTAGCAGAGGCCCTTGTCTTGAGATGCACTGAGAAAAATGCATCCAATAATCCTACCAGGAATGCATCAGAGGTCAGAGAAATAATGTAATGGTGTCTATTTTAACTGTTTCTCTATATAGCACCCATCATGATAGAATCAAAGAATTGGACACAGCACAGTAGAACAAATTCCACAGCAGATTTAGCTCTTAACTTCCCCTAGTTTCAGACACTCTGCTTTTTATTTTACTTTGTTTTTAAGATGTGCTAGTAGTAGATAGTCCATTGTCTTGGGAAAGTTTTGGATAACGGCAGCACACTCAGACCAGTGTTTCCCTTAGTCCAGTATCTGAGCCCTGAAAGTGAACACTACCATATCCTTTATAGGAGGGTACAAGGAAATCTGTACCAGTATCTGAGCCCAATATCTGTAGCAGGCAATTACAGAATAATTTCCCTTCATGGATAATTTCCTACTACCCTCCAACACAGGTTGGCCAATGTCCTAAAGCATAAGGGTTCAATGTTCTTTTTGAAATATTGGTCTTTAGAGATATCCTGCCATGTTGCTTGTAACAATTCTGCATATGCTTGCTATCCATATACAGTAAAAGCTTTGTTATCCAGCACCGATGGGGAATGGGGGGTGCCGGATAACAAAATATGGCAGTTAACTAAGCAGCCCGAATAGGCGTCTTTGCCTGTTTAGGCTGCCACCTCTCCCGCCGCATCTGGGGCATCGCTGCCCCTCCCGCTGCATCACCGCCCCTCCTGCTGCCCCTCCCACAGGCCCTGTGGGCCCCGAGGGACAGGGAGCGAGGCCCCACACAAGCTGCTGTGCCCTGGGCCATGAACTGCGCTAAGCTTTTGGTCTCAATTAGGGGTGCACTGATATATAATTTTGGGGCCAGTACCAATGGCTGATTTTTAATGAGCCACATCAGTTGATACTGATCCAATTCCGATATGCAGCTGGGCAGCATGGGGAGTGGCATCTGGCTTGTATGTCTGCTGTGGGGGAAGGGGTGAGGGAGGAGAGAAGGGGTGTGGGGGGGGCAGATGGAGGCCCCTGTGGTGTGGGAAGGAGTGTGGCTGGGGTAGGGGCAAGTACTGCACAGCCAGGGTGAAGCAGGGGACAGAGCCATAGTGGCTTGTCCAGGGGACGGCTCCCACCACTGCATACCCTACAAGGAGTAATGGGCACAAGTTGATGAAGAGGAGGTATAGATTGGACATCCGCAAAAACTACTTCACAGTTAGGGCGGCTAGGAGCTGGAACCAACTTCCAAGGGAAGTGGTGCTGGCCCCTACCCTGGGGGTCTTTAAGAAGAGGCTGGATGCCTACCTGGCTGGACTCATTTGAGTCCCGTTTCTTGTTTTGGGGTTTTTGTTGTTCTCCCGCCCTGGCGGGGGGTCGGGCTAGGTGATCTACTAGGTCCCTTCCGACCCTTAATCTATGAAACTATGAAACTATGAAGTCAAGAGCAACTAAATAACATTAAGTCATCTATTCTCACAACCCATTCAGGATTCTTGCATACAATACACTATTCCAGGGTGTTCTAGAGGACTGGTGCTCAACCCTTTTATCTGGAGGGCCAGATGGGCAGTGCCCGATCCTCCTGCGGGCTGGATCCTGCTGATGGACTCAATCCAGTGACTGCTGTGGGTGCAGTGAGGCCCCATCTGGCCATGTATAAGGGGGTGGGAACAGGCCAGCCCCAATCCAGCCATGCTGGGGAAAGAGACATGGCCCAGGTTCATGGTGGAGGAAGGGCATGGCCTGGCCCCAACTTGGCCTTGGGAAGGGAAAGGGGGCATAGCCCTACTCTGATCTGGTCGTGCGAGGAGAGGATCATGGCCTGGCTCCATTCTGCCACATGGTGCTTTGGATTTTGGTAGCAGGGTTGGGTGTCAGTAGTGTCACTGCTCCCCTGCTTCCAAATTTCCATACTGGTGGGAAGCCCCGCAGACTGGATTCCAAGGCTCCGTGGGTCTCATTTGGCTCACGGGCTACAGGTTGAGCACCCCTGTTTTAGAGTGTTGTACTCCAATGAAAAACAATTACTGAACAATGAGAGAAAGGGGAAACACATTTACTACCTGGTCCTGCAATTGCTTATTTATGTCTCTTTCCAATAAGGGAAATCTTATGGGACTGCACACATACATCACATAGTCACACTGGTGTTTTTAGCCTGATGACAAGAACAATATAAGCTTAAACTCCAGTAAATAATAAAATACTAAAAGTTGTTTCAGGTACTCTGTGTGCCCCAGGTCTCCTAAGCAATTTTGCAATTACATTTATCTATTTTCAAAAATATTTTTTTACCTATTGCTGTGCAAAAGCAGTATTAATACTAAGAGAAGAATATGAAATAATGTACTATGAACAAGATATGGTCAAAAACAAAGAGTTAACACACTTAGACAATGGAGAGAAATCTTTTTCTAATCTCTTTCCTTAAAGGGATGTTTTGTCCTGATTCTGCAAACACTTTCACATGTTAATTTCAGCGTCTACTCTCAAAGGTAGACTCAAGTATGTTCAGAATTTGCTCCAACTGGTGTCACAACTCGGGATTTTTTTTCATTGATGGTGTCCTTTAAAGGAGTGAAACATTTTTATTTATTTGAAAAACACCCAACAATCCATCCTCTTTTCTCACAGTGACTATTATTTTTTGAGTACTGAATTAGTCCCAGCACCACTTAAGACCCAAGGTATTCCTTCTGCAAAATTTACAGCTGCAGAACCTAGTTGTGCAAACACTTGTCTATTTGATTAAACTGCAGGTATGAAATCATTGTAAACCACTCATGATCCTCAAATTAAGTTTGTGTGTAAGGATTGGGATCTCAGGCTCTGAGGCTGCAAAGCTTTGCTAAATGCACTGTGAATGGATGCATGGAAATCAAGGCTACTCAGGGCGCACAACTTTATATGAGTGCATATCTTTGCCAGCTCATTGTCTCATGTTACTCCGCAAAGACTTAAGCGTATGTACAGCTTTGTTTGGAAATAGTCAGGCCCCTTGGCTGCCACTGTGAAATCATGCAAATCCATGTTTACAGGACTGAAGGCTGAAGAAGAAACAGGGAAGTAGGTTCTTCTAAACCAGGTGAAGTAATTGTTTGAGAAGTGTGAGGTGTCTGTTAGCTAAGGAGAGCCAGGAGGGATGACAGGTTGCATCTCTACAGCTATACAAAGGAGGCTGGGGGAGCTGTCAGAAAAATGTCAAGGCGGCTTAGGCATTTCTCTCTGAAGTCAAATCAGAGAAAGAAGAGAATTAACCACCCAAGGATTCGCTTGTCTGGATCAGCAGACTTAATGAGGGGGCTTCAGACTGCTAGCAGCAGTGGGAAGGCATGGAAAATGTAAAGGGCAGGAGATGAATTCCTGAGCTGATGAGAGAAGCTGGGATGTTATTGAAGGAAGGGAACAAGACTGATAAGGAGATGGAACTGCCACCACAGGATCAGGTCGGAGGAGCTGGAAGGATGCACAGCAGACAGGGGCTGCCCAGCTCCCCAGCTCAGCTACCTCCTGCCCCCAGAGGCTATGCTGGCACCAGGGAGGTGTATTCCTCTCCCCGCACCAAAAAGTGGGGAGGGGCAGGAAATCCATGGACCCCAACACATAGCAGGCACAGGATGGGGTGTGAAGGGGACTATTAGTTGTCCCCTGGTCATCCCCTGGGACCTGCACTAGGGCTGTATCCTGCTTCACTACTCAGGGAGCTGGGAGTTGGATTGCAGCACCCTACACACCCACAGCCCCTGCCCGCCCACCCCCCAGCCCTGCAGCGCTGCCCACCTGCATCGTCTGCTTCGCTGGGGCCATGGCATGGTTGCTAGGGAATTATTATGACAGAATGTCCTATTGTGACAGAACACGGGCGCTAAGGCCTTCTGTGAGGAGCACCTGGGGGCTGGCACATACAGGTCGCCTAGTCCCAGTGCTTGGGGCTGAGAGGCAGAGATGCCTCCTGCCTGGCGTCGGGCTTTTCCCATGTCTACACATCCTTCTCCCAGCTCTCTGTAGTGCAGAGCATGTACACAGGGCAACCAGTCTGCCACAGGGGGTGTCCAAGTCACCATCAGGGCCCCCAACATGTCAAACTACTGTGGGGGGAAATGGCCTCTAGCTCTCCTCTGCCACAGTGCTTCCTCTTTCCCTTTTCAATTGCCCCTGATTACTCCATCATGCTGACACCTCTCTTGATGACTTAGGCGTTGCTTCATCACAGATGACAGAACTCAGAAAAGCAAGGGTTGCTTAGGGTGAGATCCTTTATTGGACCAACTGTGTAGTTAGGATAAAGTTAGACAAGCTTTCTAATGTAAGCCATTCTTCCTTCGGTCTCTGAAGAGTCTCTGAGGAAGAATGTCTTATTCATACACTTGTCTAACTTTATTCCAACTACATAGTTGGTCCAGTAAAAGCTCTCACCCTAAGAAGTTCTTGCCTCTCACATAATTTTTGGACCATCAGAGCTACAGCATCACTCTTACGCTACAGACATCAGAAAGGCTGAGTCCTAAGGCCAAGTTAAGAGAGTGCAGTAACCCTAAAGCAGGGGTGGGCAAAATGCAGCCCACAGGCCGGATGTGGCTTGCCAGGCCATTCTATCTGGCTTGCAGGGACCTTAAAAAATTTAGAAAATGAATATTTTTCTGCCCATGGCTGCCTGTCATGTGGCCTTTGATGGCTTGCCAAAACACAGTAAGTGGCCCTCCACCCAAAATAATTGCCTGCCCTAAAGCAATGCATCCCACCATCTTTTGGGAGTCGTGCCTCAGCATTTCTTTTCTTGTGCATTTTGTCACTGACAGAGGGCTTAGCAATTGAGTGACTCCTTCCCACTTTGTCTCCAGTTTTCTTACCTTCACCTGGACAAAGAAATACGTTGTTTAGATTCTCCTTCTTGCATGCACTTGTGGTTGCAGAGATGTTTTAAAATCCCCAGTTTTTGTGAAGGTTCCTTTAACAATCTTTGATATTGTGGTTATAAAAGCTTACTGCATGTATTCTCAGCATCTTTTGTGGAGGTTTTTCCCCCCTTCTCCTCTCTTTTTTGGCTACAAACCTGCACAGCATTAATTCAGTGAGAATGTGTCATTCAATCTCATTTATTGATTCGGACAGATGATACTAAAGTGTCAGCACTTCCATCATCACTTCACAGTGCTCAGAACTGTAATTTCTCTTTTCATCTTTGATGACATTTTGTGTCAAGACAATCATGAATTTACCACGCTGCCTTGAGGACAAAAGCAGCAGTAATAACTCTGAAGGAGCAGGACACCCATTTAATATAATTAGCTATGTATGACGTTACCGATTGCATTTGCCCCTTGTCACTGATACTTAACCTTTCACCTTTCTCCTTGAATGAAAAAGCACTTCCCAACGATCTGATAGTGAATTATCAGATGAGCACAGTTAAAGCTGACACAATCCATTTTTTTCTGGTATGGTTTCTTCCTCACTAGAAATGCCATTTAAAGCAAAGCAGAAAGCATTTTTCTCATATCTTTGAGTAGATCATGAATACTGTATTTGAATTTTGGAATTGCAGTGCGATTAAAGTCGAAGCAAGTAAAGACATTCCTCGCAGTAAATCAACCAAATACACAATGTTTTATAACTGCAGAACAATTTATTGTCACACACACATCTCCATAACAGACAAAATGGAAATACCCTCACATTGAATGTGTTCAGTTCTTTAAACTTGCTGGTTTGGTTATGAATGTATGGTAACTAGCAGTTCCTTTTAAAATGCTTCAGGCTTCCTGGATGCACAATAGTAGATGATTTCTGAGTGAAGGCATTAGTGGAGTCAGAATTAGATAATGATAGTAGGAGCAGTACATAGTAGAAATTCAGTTATTGATCTGAATTGAGTCGCAATGGACAGCTGAATTTGTGCTTTCAACATTCATACAAAAATTCATAAATATTCCATTTTAATGGATACTGGTGCATTCTCAGAAACTAATTTCCCTATTTTTATAAAGGTTTTCCATGGGAATCAGGTTCATTTAAGTGCTAAACATAGTATAAAGGATGGATATATATCAAAATACACATGGACTGATCACCGGGGGCACAAAAGTGAATAAATTTTGTGGTTCTTACAATTTTCTTTCTTTTGCAGAGGGGAAGGAGCTTTATGCATTAACACCAAATGTGGTAATGAAACTGGTCTTCCAGTCACTAAGGATAAGCTTCCACTTGGAATGTAGTTCAGTGTATAGCTCCATGGCCTAGCTTGGACACAAGAAGCAGCACAGAGTAACTTGTGCAGAACTTGTGGCTACTCTGCTTCTGGTAGTTTGTTTAGCACAAGCAGACACTCTTTGCCTACACATGCAAATTAAAGCTGGATAGAAACCAGCTTGAAGTTATTACACATTTTTTAGTAATAACTTTATAGTTGGTTGGACCTTCTTAAGGGGCCATAGTTAATTTGCATGTGTATCCAGTCTAAAGTTATTGTACAATTAATCTGATAATTGCATAATAGATATAATGTGTAGAGGGGGCCTAAAATACATCTCCATATCAGTGCTGTTGTACACTTTTAAAAAACAAAACCACAATCATCCTTTAATGACCTGCATCATCTCTTTCATCACCTAAATGAATCTGACTGTGTTGCCTGTAAACTGTGCCCCCTAAAGTGCAGCTGCTTAGAAAAAGATAATGAATGATAAATTAACTCTTTACATAAACTCCTAAATAAAGCAGCATTTCCCACCCTTCTAAAAGATGGCAGGGAGGGGGAGGAACAAGCACAAATAGATTAAAAATAGGTTGGACTGTGATTCTGAAAAGACTTCATGAACATGCTTTGTTCTTGAACTCAATAGGACCACTCATGCTGTGAAAGTTAATAACCTGGAAATCTTTAAAGGCAGCCACTGTTAAAATTAAAGGGGATGTTTGAAAATCTTACCCTTAACAACGGAAGGACACATCCCTGAGCGGCAGGTCACGGCTCAAAGCTCCCTAAGCATTTCCAGAAAGGGAAACCTACAGAATCTCGAGCAAAAAAGGTCCTTCATCTGTGAGGATCTATGGCTGTGCTCTGTGGGTGATGGTGCTACAGTAAGCAGGTGGGGATAATTAGAGAGTTTGGCCACCTGGAATAAATCAGCACTGAGGGAGCTGGTGTTTTGAACATGTTCCAGATGTCCTAAGGTGGCAAAAGATATATGTTCTGATTTTAACTAACCTGATCCTGTTCCAAATTGGAACTGTACAAGGACATGACCTCTTACATGATTGCAGACCCCACCCTTGCAATGCAAGTAGGCTGTGATCAAGGAGCCTTTAATTACAGAAATGAAACAGATGGCAAAAATAGCCTGCGCACCAGCTTATGTTTTTAAAAAGATACAACTAACAAGACAGGCATTTCACATTTTTGGCTAGGTCTTCTGATTAAGAGAGTAGGACTTAGGGCTTCTCAACCTTTTTAGACTCAAGGTACCCCTCAAAAATATCAGCTTAGTTTTTGTTCATTTTTTACTACAGAAAAACAATACAGCAATTTTTCTATTACAAAGGACTCAGAAAGACTACAAATCAGAATTTTATAACAATATGGATTTTTATATGAAGTCATTGGGTTTGTCTTGTGAATCCCGTTTGCATATACAACAGTGTTACTGTCACAGGGTGCTATTTGACTTGACAGCTCTTCGCTCTCAGGCCCTAATTTTTCCCTTGCTCCTGTATGTTTTGCCTGCTGTGCTGTGCTGAATGAAACTATGGGAGGCTGGAGAAAAGCTATGTCCTGGAAGCACTTTCCAGGTGTGATTTCCTTTTCAGTCCTAAGTTCTTTTACTGGAGCTGTCTTTCACTGTGCACAGAGTATATTCTGTCCAGGGCTCCTCCACCCCTACACCCTGGTCCATCTCTCACCCATTGATCTTAATGATTTTGACTGTCATGTACGGAGTATAAATCCATTTCTCTCCCTAATACATTCCCAGTAAGTCATAATCAGAGTCAGTCCATTTGCACACCACCAAAAATAATATAAACTAAAAAAAATAGACAGTACAATCTCAAGTGTGCCAACTCATATCTTCAGTAATTCTTCTGTCTATATGGACCCTCTTACCTCAGAGGACTCTCATTAATTCCCCTTGTTACTCAGTCTGTGGGGTTTCAGAGTGACCTTCACCAAATCGCCACTGGATAGGGTCTTCCCTTTATTCCGCCTCCTCACCCAAATCACAGGCTGTGTCATACAAGTCTCTCCAGCCCGTCAAATTTGCAGACCTTTCCATGTCATCCAGCAATTGGCCTGATGTGTCTTATTACTACAGGCAGTAGCCCCGCAAACCATGGACACTGCCTCAGTTATGACCCATGCAGTCCTCTTCCCCCCTACCCTGTTACCAAACAGGGCTCTAATCACAATTCCTGTGAATAGTTCCCCCTCCTGGCATCAGGTTCTCGATATTACTCACAGTTTCTTCTGGTTTCTGTTCATCTCTTGTTTCTTGTAGGTCACTGGCTACCTGGGAGCTCCGTGTTCAGCAAAGAGAGCCCCACAACTTCCTCCAGCTCACCACCGGCACTCCGGTTCTTCCCCCAAACTTGTTTGCTCATGCCTCTGTGCCAACACCTGGTAAGTCTTTGTTCCCAGTTCTTTCCTCCTTCCCAGGGGAGAGCAATATACCTTAGTGTCAGCAATATTTCAGCCTCCCCCTGGCCTGGAACTCCATAGTCCTTTTAAGCTTCTGCTTTCCTCAACCAGCCTTGGAAAATGCTGGTTTTAAAGAGACCATGCCCACAGCGGCGAGGTCTCACCGCAGTATTTCTGGTCCCGGCTTGTTAGGGAGGACGAGTGTAGCAAGGTCAAGACCCAGCTCCCTGCAGAAACTACCAGTGCATGGCATTCTGCACTACCCTTGAAAGGATTTCAGCATACCCAGGGATGCTGCAGCACTCTGGTTGAGAATCCCTGGGTGCTTCTACATGTGCCTCTTTTAAGTTGGTTTAGCTTAAAATAGCCATTTTTAAGGCACATTAAGGGTGCATATCTACATGTGCATGCCCTTAATGAGCCTTAAAAATGGTGATTTAAGGCTATATGGGCATTTATACACGTACCCTATTATCCTGTAACACACTGGAGATCCGCCACTTTGCAGCAAACTCAATCCAGTCTGCTCTGTACGTGAACTAACACACATTGTGCTGCGCCACGTGCAGTTGTATAAGTGGTGAAATGTGTGTCAGCACGTAGAAAATGGTGGTCGTGCGCTTTTGAACTAACGCACCTCTCAGGTGTTTCAGTTCAAAAGTGCACCAACGCCATTTTCTTTGCGCTGATGCACATTTCGCTGCTTATATACGTCTTACAGCGCTAGGAGCTTTTCAAACTGCCCAGTGTTGTGGTGCTTGCACATGTCAAAAAGCCCTGTGAGCCTAAATTTTATACCTTCATAAAGCAGGTATCAAACTTAAGCATGACTAGTTAAGTTGCATTAGCGCATGTGTGGATGTGGTAATGCGTGTTAATGCAGTAAGCATCAATGGACACACACAGCATTAATGCACATTAATGTGTCTGCATGTGCACTAATGCAACTTAGCTATTTGCACCTAAATGTAATGTGCCATAATGTGCACCTAAATCACCTTAATGCACCTTAAGGAAAGGTGTATTAAGTTTAGGCATGCATAATACATGTGTAGACATGCCCACTGATTTAGGAGAGCTGGTATCTATTCCCAGCTCTGCCACAGACTTGCTGTGTGATATTGGGCAAGATCAGGACCTCTGGGTTTCCATTCCCTATCTGTAAATAGGAGACAGTGATATTTCTGTTATCTATGGGACACTTTGGATAGTGGCTGTTTCTTATCATGTATTTGTTCAACATCTAGTAGGGTGGGCTCCAGTTTTCATTAGCACCATGCATTGCTATTAGAATACAAATGAATGAGGGGATTCCTGGCACCTAAACCCGAGAGCAGAGGGCCTGTGAAGCTCACCATCTCAACCAAAAAACCTGATCTGCCCATACATTAGAGCTGGGCAAGGTGTTGCTTAGATTAAAAGCCCCTTGACTTTTTTATACACTGATTTTAGGAGGGGGAAGTAATCCCTAAAATGTCTATTGCCATTTCAGACAACTGTCCGGCAGGTCAGTGCTTTGCTACAAATTGTGCGCTGTATCAACATCATTCAGAATAGTATTCTAAATAGTAATACTTTATTCATAATGTATTATTAATTTGTTATCTTTGTCCTTGATAATGTAATAATGTTATTGCTACTAATGATGATGATGGCGGTAATAATAGCATAATTCCCTGCCTTTCCTCCGTGCCGGCCCCAGTACCAGGTTTTGCCGCACCCCCACGCTTGCGCAGAACAGATGCCTTCACTCCTAAGCCATGGGCGTCACCCCACCCCGGTACCCCACGCATGCGCAGGAGAGTCCGTGCCTTCGCCACCCCCTTTCCCTTTCTTCCCCCGCACCAGGGTTCCAACCAATCAGTGCACCAAAGAGCACTCACGCTTACCAATGGGGGAACACGCCCCACCCCCCGCGCTAATCGACTCCTTATTGGCCATTGAGGGCACCAAGCAGAGGACGCGGGGGGTGGGGTGTGCCCGCCCCCTTACCACATGACTGCTGCGATTCCCTATTGGCCAATGAGGGCACTGAGGGAGGATGGGGGAAGTGGTGTGCCTCTCTAATATCACATGACCGCCGCGACTCCCTAATGGCCAATGAGGATGCGAGGAGAAAGGTGCCTACCTCTGATTGCGTAATCACCCGCGTGTCCCTATTGGCCAATGAAAGCCCAGAGGCAAGGACACGATGGGAGTATGTGCCCTCTCCCTGATCACGTGACCCCCGGTTCGGCTTCAGGGCCTCGCGGCCCACTTCCGTTTCCGCCCCGGAAGTGCAGGTTGGGGGGTGCTGCCGGCGGCTCCTCCGTTACTGCGGCCCGCGGCGGATCCCAGGCGCCGGTGCCGCTCCCCCGGCCCCGCCGCAATGCACGCGCGGCGCCCCGATGGCTTCGACGGGCTGAGCTATCGCGGTGGCGGGCGCGACGAGCCGGGAGCCGCCAGGTCCTTCAGCGCCTCCTCGGACCTGAGCCACTGGGTCAGCAGCCCCCCCGACATCCCGGGCAGCCGCAACCTGCACTGGGGGGACAAGACCCCGCAGGCCGGGCCCGGCGCAGCGCCCACCCCGCTCGGCCTCATCGAGGAGCCCTGCTTCGCGGGTGCCGGTTCCAGCGCGGGTAAGGCCGGGGGGCACCGCGGCCTGGCGCCTCCCCCCGGCGGGGCAGCGGGAGCCTGCCGCTGCGACCGCCCGCGGGAGGCCCCTCACGCAGCCGGCCGGGCTGGAGGAGGGAGGCGCGGGGCTTCCTTGGGCAGCCTCGAGGGCAGCTGGACAGCAGGGCGGGCGCACACCTTCAGGCATGACTTGAGGCTGCTCAGTCTCTGGGTTGCAGGCCGTGTCCAGCCTATGTGTTGTCATCTGGCCTCTGTCGCGGTTCCAGCGGGGAGTCGTGCTGCTGCCCTGCTTCCAAGTCTCTGGCCCCAAGGGGAGCCCCAAACCCTGGATGCTGCATCCAGGACCAAGTGCTGGCACAGGACAGGACAGGGCAGACGGAGCATTGGGCCTGCGGGGCCCGATCCTGGTGCTGGGATTTGGGTCTGGCTGCCAGCCACTGCTCCCTCCCAGCACATTGGGGCAGGGAGGGGGGGGAGGTGCTAGGCCTTGGGGCCAAATCTGGCCCCCAGATAGGCCCCGTGTCCCATGTGTGTATATATACATGTATAGCACAAGCTTGTGTGAACCCAAGTCTAGTTCGTCAGATTAGATGCTTTAGTCATGGACGATCCTACTTTTATCGGGGGCTGGACTGGATGACCTCATGTGGCTCCTTCCAGCCCTACTTCCCTATGTGGGTGAGAAGGACGATGCCAATAAATCAATAGGTTGGACTGCTACATCCAACTTGCTGTTTGGTGGCAGAGCAGCAATAAGTTTTCAGGAGGAATTCAAAAGCATTGGGGTTGATGTGCGATAGTCAGCCGTCTTAGCCTACATCATAGGCCACTTTAATTCTCAGTCTGCATCGTCTCTGGTCTCTCCTTTATTTCTGGATCCATTTAAAAACTTTTTCTTCCTAAGTTTCTTTAGCTGCTCAGTAAACTGTCTCTTCTCTAGCCAGCCCACTTTGGCTTTTGGGCATCCACCCTGTCTGATCTCACCCCCCATTCGTTTCTCTAATTACAGCTTTGGGAGAAGCGGTTGTTAATCTAATGTTCACATCTCCTCTGAAAACTTGCAATTTAGACAATATATTTTCTTTGCCCATTGTAAAACTGTCTTTTGTACCTAATATAGTTATGTCCATTATGTTTTGATAGTTCCTTTTTTAATATACTTACTTTCTAAAGTATTTTGTAATGCTAGTGCATTATGTAAAAAGGTTTCCCTTACACTTCTAATACATGCTAGTAGATGCCAATACAATAAATGCCAAGACTGTGTGTCCTCACTTAAGAGAGAGTGCCCATTATATACCTGCTTTGATTTGAAATCCATACTAATTTTATGTCTGCTTATATAAAAATACTGAAAATTGAACATTACACTAAAGAAAGCTTCACTTATTGTATGAGGACCACTCTTTAAGATAAAAGTTGGTCTGCAAGGTAAGAAAGAGAAGTAGATTTTATTTTTGTTTGATTTATAAGGGGAGGCCTGAAAAGCTGTGTGCACTTAATTCTTTTATTAAAAATGCCTGTTTGTATGCTTCAAATATATCTTCAAATAAATGCATTAAACTGATGTTCATAATCCACCACCTATCCTCAACAAGGTGCTATTGTCCAAAAATTGATCTTTGAGTGTACCCACTCCCAGTCTTAACCTTCTTAGAGCACATCCAAAAGCTGAGAAAATACATAGGTCTTTCAGCAGTTTTAAAGAGCATGAATAGGAACTTTTTTTTTAGTTTCTTGGTATCACATATATTAGTCATTGCCTTTCTAGAAAACTAGAATAAGTAGAGGGTTGATGCTGCACTATAAAAAGGCCTTTTAGACCCTCTTTGCCTCATAAAGAAGTAAAAAAAAAAAAAAAAAAAAAAAAAAAACCCAAATTTGGGCACCTGCCCCAGTCCCGCTCCCTCCCTCATCGTAGGGGCCTTGATCTGCCCTGCTTTCCTCACACTCCTTTCCTAATCCCTCCTCTTCCACCACAACAGCCTTACTAGCCAGACACTGCTCTTTAAGATACTGGGCTGCATATTGGAAATCGGATTGGTATCAGCTGATATTCCTCCTTAAAAATCAGCTATTGGTATTGGCCCCAAAAAATCTCTATCAGTGCACCCCTAATGGCATTGTGACCTAGACCCTCTGTTCCAATTTTTTTGTCTAGCAGTATTGTTCAAGGGAACAGACATCCCTGAAATAATCCTGATGAAACTGTGTGATATGCTGGGATCTTGGTTTTCTCTAATAAAAAAAAAATCACAAGTTCTGACAAAAAATTACAAATTCTCTGATTTAAAAACCCCAAAATCCATTGTTAAAATTAACCCCCCCCTGCAGCACCCCATAGCCTCTCAACCCCCTCCCAGTGCCTCCCCCAGCCCTGCTGGTGCTCCTCACTGCCCCCACAACAGCCCCCCTGCCCTACTCACCTCTTGTCCCACAGCCCCTGCCCCCCAACCCTGCCAAAGGGGGCAGCCAGGGTTATGGGGCCACGGACCCAAGTCTGCAGCTTCTTGCCCCCAACAGCAGGCAACTGCAGCAGAAGCAGCATGAAGCTGGCTCCCCAACTGCTGGCAGGGGGTGGGCTGGGGCCAGCTCCTGGCTCCCCCTGCAGCCCTGATGGTGCTCTCAGCCATGACCCGCAACCCCCCAGACCTGCCACAAGGGCCCTCAGCCCCCTGCAAGGCCCACTTACCACACAGGTTCCAGGAGTGAAGAGTGAGGCTGAGCTGGCTGACTGAGAGCCTAAGGCCTTCCCTTCCCCTCCAGGCAGGATTAGGGGTTTCCCGCTCTGTTTGCAAAAAGCCCTTGCAGGCTGGAGCTCAACTAGCGTGCAGAACTGTTTGCAAAAGCAGGGAATCCATGGGTTTCTCTGCTAAAAGGAGAAATCTGCATTTTCTCTGACAAAAAGGGGAAATCCATTGTTTTCTGTTTTTTCTGTGGGAAATGGAAAACTTGGATCCCTGGTGATGTGTCAAGGTACTTGTATCGTGAACAGGAAGGTGTGGATGGTTGCTTGAATGGCTTTATTTAAGACCTTGAGAAGTAGTTCATGCAAAGGTTTTGTTTTTTGCTTGCGTGTGTGGGTGCCTATTACCAAATTACATAAAATATTAGCGTTAAACACATGAAATCTCAATATGAAAACACTTGATTAATTAAATGATGTTCAACCTAAATCTTGTTTTCACATTCATCTTAGTATGAATTATTAGTTTGCAAATAACAATAAATAGTTCTTCCTTTATTCTACTGAATGTTTATGTCATCTAGGACTTCCTTTATTATTTGTTTGTTTATTATTGAATCATTTTTATTTGTGCTTTTAAAACAGTCTAATTTTGTAGATCTTTCAGCAAAGGCAGATGGTATCTGGATAGACAGAGCATGTTTGTTTACAAAAATCATAATTTTCAAAAATGCAACATATAAGAAAGAATAGCATCTCGTTTAGCTAAGCTTTGCTCTACTTTTGCTCTGTTTACTTGGTGAGCACTTCAGGATTGGAATTGTCTTCCTATGTTTATATAGTACCCAGCATATTATACTACTGTAATCAGAATAATTTTAGAAATGCAGTTTAATATGAATGATTCCGTTACTGTCCAGATGTGCCCAGATTTTATTTCAAATGTTTGTTCACCTTATGTTCTAGTAGGGATAACAGTTGACTGGAGGGTCTTTCTGTTATGTTTTTTTAATCTAATTTTTGGTGCTTTGTTTTTGTTTTATTCTTTAGAGTTATCATTGTTATACTAACTTTATTATCTGTTTTCCTTAAGTGAATTTAGTGTTTCTCTTTCAGTATGACTAATTCTATACACACTAATTTTTTGAAGTATGTACACAGTGTCATAGATGCTATGTTTTTCCTTTAGGACAGGCACATTTTCCCAGCCCAGGATCCAGAATAAGATATAATTCCCATAGATAAATCAACTCCATAAAAGCAGCAAGAAAATATTCAACATCCTACCTCTTGAAGAGGCATGCAGTTTTTGCCCTTAAGTAAACTGTGAAGTCAACCTCTTTGGTGGAGATGGGAAGACTGTGTAAGCACTAATGCCGATACAGAAGGATAGCATCTGCTTTTTATAGCTACAGAGAGTGTCTGTGGGAACATGGCTGCTTATAAAAGAGGGTTGGGGAAAGCTGTTTCTGCTTTGTGGAAGGCATATGTGGCTTTGTTCCTTGCACTCTTAAAATAGAGCATTTGCAGAAAACATTTGTTTTGATTTTAAACTAACATCTTCTGTCTATTCAAAGAGGAAGAGGTGGCTAGCCAGTGGCTCAGATACTGGTGGGAGGAGCACTGGCATTTTTCCTTGATCTTCCTATTGGCAAGAGCTGTTGAAGCAGAGTGAGGAACTACTGAATCAAGAAGAAAAAGCTGCCTTGCCTTGCATTACAAGTTGCAAGGGTAGAAAAAGTGCTTATTGCCATGCTTAAGAAATTTATGTTCAATTGCCACTGACTTTAATCAAGGAGATTGATAGCGATGGGTTTAGCTGGTGATAACACAGAACAGGCAATGAGAGACGTGACTCCTTTCCTGAACTGTTTTGTTCTCCCAGTGAACTTTCCAAAAAGGCTTCAGGATAAGGCACTTTCACAATGCTAGCTTATGAAGAGGTTAGCGAGTGAAGTAGAGTTGTTCCCGCCACTTCCTTCCAGAAAACTAGGGCTGCTTACAAAAGTGGCGGGGGGGTGGGGATGGCGCCTTACTTTCAGCTTGGTGCACCCCCATGCTGAGTGCAAGGCACACCCAAAAGAGGCATTGTGTTAGTTTGACCCATCTTGCCCAATGTCTGTATAGATCAGGGACTTCGGTAGGGCTTTTTGGTGCCTTTATCTAATAGCTGATTGAATCAATTCAGATAAAAGCACCAGAAGTCCCACTGAAGTGCCTGATCTATACAGACACTGGGGAGCCAGGTCAAACTAATGCATTTCCTCTTCCAGTAAAGCGCTGGGGCTTTTTTCCCTTCATGTCCATCAGTGGCCTACATCAGTGTTTCTCAGTACAGTGGTTGCAACCCAAAAGTGGGTCGCAAGAATATTTTAAAGGGTTGCGAACAAATTTTAAAAATGGATTCTCCTTTAAAGGAGAACTATTTGGAAAATGGTGACTTTTCCCTTTCAGGCTGGCAGAGTTCCATACCCCACACACCCTCCCCCTGCCCCACACCCTGTGGGGGGTAGAGCCTGGAGGTGGGGGAGGCAGCAGGTCCAGAGTGAAGGGCAGTGGGTCAGGGATGATCATCCATGTTTACAAACAGATCCTGGTACAAAAAAAGTTGAAAATCACTGACCTAGATACCTAGGTTTTGTTTTTCAGAGATGTCAAAAGTGCCCGTGGTTCCCATTGACACTTAGAATGCAGACCTTTATGACAGTTCAATGTCAGATAACATGTTTAAGAACTTAAGTATGGATTTAGAAACTGACCACTTTATTCAGGCACTTCAGCATGGATTGAAGAGTCTGCTTTTAAAAATCCAGATTTAAAGCATGACTTCAAGGAAAATTTAGTTCCACTGAGCTTCCAGCAAACTTCAGTTACATTGGATGTAACATTTAAAAATATATATTCGCCTCAGAATATTAAAATCAATCAAAATCATTTTATGATTAGATCTTTGAAGAAATAATCTAGTAAAATAAGCTTGGTTTTTTTGGACAAATCGTTCTGATGTACAGCTTGCCATAGTTTCAGACCTAAAACATTCTAACCTTTCATCACTCATAATATGAAAACCTGTCATCTAAATCAGAAATTTTCCATATTCTTTTTTAGTAGCTGAGTATACATGCAAAACCTAAGATGGAACATATTCTTATTTTGATCAACTAGGGATCAAAATCAAGCTTTTAAGGAAGAACCAGTGTGTCTTAACTATAAAGAGATTCACAGATCACAGGGCTGGAAGGGACCTCAGAAGACCATCGGGTCCAGTCCCCTGCGCCAAGCAGGAAAGGTAACTGTGGATCAGATGACTCCAGCAAGGTGACTGTCTAGCCTCTTCTTGAAGATTTCCAGAGTAGGTGATTGCACCACCTCTGGAGGGAGCTTATTCCACAGTCTGGACACCCTTACTGTGAAGAAGTATTTCCTAATGTTGAGCCTGAATTGATCTTCCAAGAGTTTGTGGCCCTAACTCCTGGTTTTCCCCTCAGGTGCCCTGGTGAACAGTTGCTCACCGAGCCCTTGATGTACTCCCCTAGTGTAGCAGTAAGCTGCTACCAGGTCCCCTCTCACCCTTCTTCCAAACTTATTATAAGTGATTATTAATTAAGAAGATTTTTGATTAAAAGAACCAAGCTAGTTTCTTGCTATTGTAGGGATTTCTGTTGTAATTAAATAGTTTTGCGTTTTCAATTGCTAAATGAATCTTTAAGCTGAGAGTATCATACCAAAGCTTCAAGTCTCTCATCTTTCATATGCTTAAAAAAAAAGACACCATCCATTTAGAGAAGCTACTGTCTGGGTGTCGTCCTACAGAATAAGGTTAAAAGGAACTTGGTGTTAATGAAAAAGGTCTGTCCTTTCGACATGTTAGAGATGAGCCCTAACTGAGTAGTTGTTGTTTAGTGGTGGTGGCCGAAGCTGTCTGATGTTTCTTGATATGCTTCAACCGTGACTCAAGGAGACTGCTAAGTATCAGTTTCATTCCCTGTACTTTTTGATTTCTGAATCTATCAAGGTTGCTCATTCATATGGTAGCTTAAAAGCTATCAGATGCTGTGTACTCCATTTAAGTATGTAGTCCCGGGACTGAAGATAGGCTGCACATTTGCTTGAAGTATGTATTTTATTGTGAAAGTGCTTAATGTGAAGAATGCTAATTGATTGCTGGTGAAGCTTTCACTATTTTTTTTTTTTTATATATTACTAAGGTCCCTAAGCTTAGTGTCTTGTGTCTCTAACAAAATGATCCTCAACCTTTTTTAGAGTAAGGGTACCATGACTTCTTTGAACATGGCAGTATCCCAGGTTGAGAAGCAGTGAACTACTGCAATGTGCTCCATGTGTTTCCTAAGGAAAAATGCTTTAGACAAGATGTTGGGGGGGAGAACTTGGTAGGAAAAATCTTGCCACATTGCCAGGGGGAGTTAGAATAATAAAATAATAGAAAATTAGGGTTGGAAGTGACCTCAGGAGGTCATCTAGTCCAAATACCTGCTCAAAGCAGGACCATCCCCAACTAGATCATCCCAGCCAAAGCTTTGTCTAGCCAGATATTAAACTTCCAAAGATGGAGATTCCACAACCTCTTTGTGTTACCTGTTCCAGTGTTTTACTACCTCCTAGTGAGAGAATTCTCCCTAATATCTAACCTAAACTTACCTTGCTGCAGCTTGAAACTGTTACACCTTGTTCTGTCATCTGCCACCACTAAGAACAGTCTAGCTCCATCAGGAAAGCTGCAATTAAATCCCCTCTCAGTCTTCTCTTCTCTAGACTAAATAAGCCCAGTTCCCTCAGACTCTCTTCAGAAGTCATGTGCCCCAGCCTCACCATTTTCATTGCCCTCTGCTGGGCTCTCTCCAATTTGTCCACATCCTTTCCATAGCAGGGTGCCCAAAACCTGACACAGTACTCCAGATGTGGCCTCTCCAGTGCTGAATAGAGGGGAAGAATCACTTCCCTTAACCTGCTGGCAACACGTACCAATGCAGCCCCGTATGTCATTGGCCTTCTTGGCAACAAGTGCACACTGATGCCTCATATTCAGCTTGTTGTTCACTATAACCCTAAGGTTCTTTTCTGCAGAGCTGCTGCCCAGCCAGTCAGCCCCCGGGATGTACTGGTGCATGGGATTGTTCTGTCCTAAATGCAGGACTTTGCTCCTGACTTTGGTGAATATTATAAGATTCCTTTTGGCCCAATCTTCCATTTGTCTAGGTCACTCTGAATCCTAACGCTGCCCTGCAGCATATCTACTACTCCTCCAGCTTGGTGTCATCTGCAGACTTGCTGAGGGTGTGCTCTGTGCCATCTTCCAGGTGGTGGATGAAGATATTGAACAAAATCAGCCCCAGGATCGACCCCTGGGGCACTCCACTTGATACTGACAACAAGCCATTGATTACTACCTTCCGAGCCCAATGCACCAGCCAGTTTTCTCTTCACCTTACAGTCCATTCATCTGGCCCATACTTGTTTCACTTGCCTGCGAGAAAGTTGTGGGAGACGGTATCAAAGCCTAGCTAAAAGCAAGGTACACCACATCCACTAGTCTCCCTGCATCCATAGCGCCAATCATCTCAGAGAAGAAAATCAGATTGGTCAGGCATGATTTGCCCTTGGTGAACCTATGCTGACTGTTCCTAATCACCTTCTCCTCCAGTTGCTTAGGAATGGATTCCTTGAGGGTCTGCTCCATGATTTTTCCAGGGACTGAGGCGAGACTGATTAGTCTGTAGTTCCCTGGATCCTTCTTTTTCCCTTTCTTAAATATGGGCACTGTGTTTGCCCTTTTCCAATCATCTGGGACCTCTCATAGCCATGAGTTTTCAAAGATGATGGCCAGTGGCTCTGCAATCACATCAGCCAAGTTCCTCAGCACCCTCAGGTGCATCACATCTGACCCCATGGACTTGTATATGTCCAGTTTTTTCTAAATAGACCCTAACCTGTTGTTTCACAATCAGTTGAACCTTGATTGATGAAAATACATCTTTGAATCACCCAGCCTTCTGACCAGGCTTCTGAGTTCTTAATGCTTTAGAACAGAGCAGCATTAGAGAGTTAAAACCAGACACTGCACAGTCTGCTACAGTGACTTTGACCAGATTTAATAAACCCCAAAACCCTATTGAATCTGGGATACTGTGTCTCTCGTTCTGCTGTTTAAACAATGAACTAATTGCATCTGTTTGGAGAGTTAATACAAAGTTATTTTAATGTCCTCTGATCAATGTCTGTTTGAATTTCCTTCAGTTCCAAACTGAACTCTTCTGCTTCTACGTACCTCAGTGGTTGTTAACCACCATGACCAAGTAAGAGTGCCCCATGTGCCTGCTGTACAGCCAGACCAGGTAGGGCTGCCGCACATGTGTTGTCCTGCTGTGGTAGGGCTCTCTGTTAAGCCTAAAACAGGCAGGGGAGCCAATTTGCTCTGCAGCCTTTCCTGGTCCAACCCTGCACAGCGTCTTCCACAGAGAGGGATAGGTGAAATTGTCCTGTGCGCCTCTTTCTGGGGGGAGCATAGGGTGGGCTGGAGTAGGAGAGGCTGTAGCACTTGACCAGCTCACCTGTCTGCTTTAGGGATATTAGGCAGCCCTAATGCAGGACAGGGCACACATACAGCAGCTGCTTGGGGCCCTTTTACCTAGCAGTGGCAGCACCCCAGCACAAAGGGTGGAGGGCACCCATAGTAATCTGGGGTGCTGTGGCACTCCAGAGAATGACTGCTTTAGCAGTACCATTGGAATTGACAAGGCCCAGTCAGTTCAGGGCTGTTCTAGATGCCTTGACATTGCTAGCACTGTGTTAAATGCAGTGACATTACAGAGAAGATTATAGGGCTGAAGGCTTCCTGTGCACATACAAGGTTTATTTGCTTAACTGATATTCATTACAATGTAAGCAGTTGACAACTTTTAGCAGCACTGTTGTTATGCAGTTGAGCAAACTGAGCACTTTTCCAGTTTGTGCACAAGTTTTGTATAGTGCAACGGGTTTTAGTTGTAATACATAATACAGCATCTTCTGTTAAGTAAACCAAGTTTACCCAAGTATTCTAACAATTTCCAGTCCCATTATCCATCCAGTCCCTCTTTCCTCTTATAGATAGTAAGGAAAGGTAGTATTTTACTTGAATTAAACTCAAGCAAACTTTTATGTAGCAAGCTTTTCATCTGCAAGTAATTCTGGGTGGACAGTTTTCATAGTTGGCAGGGTTGGAAGGGACCTGAGCAGATCATCAAGTCCGACCCCCTGCCATGGCAGGAAAGAGTACTGGGGTCAAACGACCCCAGCAAGGTGTACATCTAGCCTCCTCTTAAAGACCCCCAGGCTAGGAGCCAGCACCACTTCTCTTGGAAGTTGGTTCCAGACCCTAGCCGCCCTGACTGCGAAGTAGCGCCTCCTGATATCTAGCCTAAATCTACCCTCTGCCAGCTTGTGACCGTTATTTCTAGTCACTCCTGGTAGTGCTTGGGGGAACAGGGACTCCCCCAATGCCTGCTCGTCCCCTCTGACTAGTTTGTAAACA
>NW_017729024.1:75137812-75148705 GCF_001723915.1 Gavialis gangeticus
GTCCTGGTTGGGGGGGGGGGGGGTGACCCATTCCCAGCTCAGAAAAATGGAGGCGAAGAAATTGTTAAATAGTTTTGTGTTGTTACTTTTGCTGCATGGCATAAATACCTTTTAAATTAGGCTATACTTTGTAGACTGCTTTAGTGTTCGTAATTTGCTGAAACAAACAAGCTATAAAATTGCTATTTTGGTATTCTGTGTAGCATGGGTTTGTTTTTTTCCTTTCCTTACTATTTATTCTGCACTATATATCAGTGCTATTGTATAATTTGTTATTTTTATTCCTTTCAGAGCAGTTGAATAGATTTGCAGGGTTTGGTATTGGTCTTGCAAGGTAAGACCTTTGGTTTATATAAAATATTTTTCAGTGGTGATCATGCCTTTTACATCTTGCAGTCTCCTATACTCTCTGAATCCATATTATGTTATGAGATTGTTGTTTTTGTGGGATGGGTGTTTTTGTTTTTATTTAATAGATTGAGATGAGTAGAATAGGTTGTAATTTTAAATGTTTTAAATCTAGTTTTCTGTCAGGTTTTTGTAAGATGTGCTGTCAGCTCTCATAAGTGTAAAAAAAACTGCATAGTTATTCTGGAAACCATGGGGCATATTAAATGCCTGCAAAACTGGAAAGTTTTATCTATTATATTTCATCTAACTGAAAAGTTCCTTCTAATATGTATTATAATTATATAGTACTATGTGTATATTTATATAATTTTGCATGGAAGCCCAAAAAAACTTCTTAAAACTTTTGTTTGAAATGTAGATCAGTAGTATTAGTTGAGGTGTGGAAGTGGATGGAGCTGCATTGACTCAGGGTTGTGCAATAGCATATAATGTATACTAGTTAAATGCATATGATACCATTTCAACAGGCTACTACTTTAAGGTGTAAATTCTTCCTCCTATATCTTGCGGGAAAAAACAGACAATTTCAAATAATAGCAATTTACTTTGAGTAAAGAATCCAGAAAAGGTCACGAGTAGGAGGGAAGGAGGTATTGTTGAGAATACACAATTGTATGTGAAAAGACATCTGAGTAGTCTGCATTGGTACTTTGTGGAGTGTCTATGTTAGTCACTCAGCTAACGTTTAGTTACCCACTAACATTTTTAGAGGATATCAATCTTCCCTCAGTAGATACTAGTGTCACTGAGTACAACATCAAAGTATACTAGAGTGGTAGTATTATATTAGAGTGGCAAAATGATCCAAATGTGTATTATCCTTGCATATAGCAATATTAATTTGTTTTTTAAGAAAATGGTGGACCTTAACATTTAATCCTGTTTTCAGAACACTGTTATGTGTTTGAATGATTTGCAGTGAATTTTCAAGGTGTCTGCTGAGTCAAGTCTGTTAATGGGCCAAATATTGAGCTACTTCTGACTGTTTCAAGCTCAGTTAATACGCTGTAGCAATTAGAGCTGGATGGGAAATGTCTTTCCTCTCCAGCAAAGACTTCCAAGTTTGCAAACATTTCTTGTTCCTCATTGGCATCGAATGAAAACCCTCAAAGGTAGTTTGTGTAATGATCTTGGCCACTTAAGAATGGTTAGGTCACTCATCTAGGGTGCCCCCATTTGGGAGACTGAGGGCATTTTTACACATGCAATTGCCACAGTGCCAGGCGGTATGATGCTTACATTTGTGTAAATGGCAAAATGCACGTCAGCGCTGAGAAAATGGCAGCAGCACGCTTTTGAACTAAAACACATCAAGGTGCTTTAGTTATAAAGCACACTACCGCCGTTTTCTCTGCGCTGAAATGCATTTCGCCACTTGTACAACTGCACGCGACGCAGTGCAGTTTGCCTCGGCTCACATGCAGAGGAGATTCAATTAATTGAGTGTGCTCCAAAGCAGCACATCTCCGGCACATCACAGGAAAAAAAAGTATGTATATAAATGCCCTGAGTCTCTAATCTTAATCAGTAAAGCAGGGACATAAAATTCATTCTTCTATACTTCATATGAGTATAGTCAGCAGTGGGCTATAAAGTCATTCTCCATCTCTTTCCCTATGTATATTTAAAATTATTAATGAAGCTAGGAGAACTCTAACAGGAGTGAGTGAGACAGATCTGCCCTAATGTACCTGGGTTGTCAAAGCACTCACATGGGAGAAGGAAACTGAGATTCGGCTCTGAATCTCCCACATCTCACCCGAGTACTCTAACCACTTTGCTATCTGGGTGGAAGGGAAAAGGTGTTTTCTCTACCTTGAATCAGAAGTTCTATCCTGGTCCTGAGAACTCTACTGATTCAAGTCTCATTGAAAAAAATATGTTTTTGTTTAAATGAAACACTTTTTTATTTTTTTCGAATGCTATCATTGGTCAGTTTTCAACCAGCTGTAGTTGAAACTAGTAGCTTTGCTAGAGGAAGGCCTTTCTTTGATAGGTCCCGTAGTGCATAGATCTGGGAGCTAGAACTTCCAATTTCCTTTTCGCCCTTTGTCACTGACCAGCCATGTGCTCTTGGGTAATGCAAGCTATAACATGGGCTGAAAACAGATGCCACAGTTGTCGTGGCACTAGTTGCTCCATAATGCATGCCACAATTTAGACTGGCAGGTCCACACACAATTTTCAAAGCAGATATAAAGAGTAAGGCCCTTGTTTGGTAAGCTAACAGTCAAAAAAAAAATTGTCAGCTCTGACTGGAGCAGCCACAGGTCCAGTCTGGGCAGGGCCAACAGTCAGTTAATTGTCAAAACCCTGTGTCCAGTGCAGGTGCGGGTAACTATTTTGGGCAGAAGGCTGCTTACTGAGTGTTGGCACGCCATCAAGGGTCACATGACAGGCAGCCCGTGGCAGATAAATGGTAATTTTCTAAATTTTTTAGGGGCCCCATGGGCCGGATAGAATGGCCTAGCAGGCTGCGTCTGGCCCCCGGGCCACATTTTGCCCACCCCTGGCCAACAGCTTGGGAAGAAGGGGGTAGAGGGTGCAAAGGGCTTTTCCTGCTTGGGACTTCAAAACCCACCGGGAGCTCCTGATCACCCACATTGTGGCAATGTGGCCAGACAAGTGGGAAGAACGTCTATATACTTGCATTTTATCCTGCCATAAAACTGTTGTTACAAGGACATCTATTCACAGGCACATTGTGCTTGTAGTACTGCTTGTTTAGGGTTGGGATCTAATTATTTTACTCCTACATGTGACTGGAACAGGTCTTGAGCCTGTGTTCTTTTTTGATTATTGGGAAAATATGTGGTTTTCCTCTAACATAAAAGAAAACCCCCTAGATATGGATGAGTATTGAGGCTTTGAAATTTTTGTATGCCCAAGTATTCTTGACCAAGTGTTAGTTTGTCAGAGAATAAAACAAACCAGGTTTTAATCGGATTATACTCTGTTTTCAGTGTTTTAACTATATGTGCATATTTTAAAGTCTGTTTACAGAAAACGTGCTGGCCCATCCTTGCATTGTTCTGCGTCGTCAGTGTCAGGTACATCTTTTATTATTGTTGCAGTTGAACTTCATCCGTTTTGACAAGTTGCACTTTTTCATTATTTCTAGAGTATATAAGGAAGCGCCACCACGGTGCAGGCAGGGGGGGAGTGGGCCCAGACCCCAAGCAGCAGGATGGAAGGGGGAGCAGGCCTGGAATGGGGGGGGAGGCTGCCCACTCTCCCTGGTCATTCTTGACGAGCAGTTGGCTAGTTATTTCAGATGGACTGCCACTTAATGAGTTATGGTGAGCTGTCCAGAGCTGCAAGGGTAGCCCCACCCCTTTACGGGTGCCCCCCTCCCCTCAGTTGCCATTTTGGGACCAGAAGTCCTGCCCCCCTGACCTTTGCCACCAGAAGTCCCTCCCTTTGCCCCCAGAAGTAGGTGGAGGGGCAGGCATCTTGGAACCAGAAAAAAAATCACATGGTAACAATCAAACATCTATTATAAAATGTTTTAATTTTATTTTATTTTTTAATTTGCAGTCTAATATTTAAGTGAATAAATATTTATCATCTACATGCATAATATTTTATGTATGCATTATTTTTAACAGGTTAATTATCATGCTCGGAATTATCATCTTACTCCATTTACAATTGTCAACATTATGTACAGCATCAATAAGACCCAGGTCAGTATTTCACACCAGGCTATAACAATAAGTGAAACAGTGATGGCGGTTCTGTTACCACTTATTTAAGTGTTGAAGCAAAGTGCTCATAATTCTTTTAATTAACTGAGTGTTATGAAAATACTTTTGTAAATTTCTTTTTCATTACCAAGTAATATTGAACATAGGACTTACTTTCTACAGTTATTTTACTGTGCTTAATTGCTGGAGAAAAAAGGGTTTGTAAATTAGAACACGTTATTGAAGTTAAAAATGGATTGTATTTTTCATGTCAGTTTAAAATATAGATATATCCAGGATTAAATAGTGACTGTTCTAAACATTTGGAAAACTACTTTTTTTCTGATCACAATTTTATTGGATCCCTTTATAAAAGTCCATCTTGCCACAAGAGAAAAGACTGTTTGTGTCTTAAGCTTTGGAACAAGAAAAGGCAGGGGAAGGAGGGCAGATTCTGTTTCTGTTTTTAACGCAGGGATTCTATGTTGCCATGGGCAAATCACTAACTTTTTGTAACTAACTTCAGCGTTTCCCAACCTTTTTTGCCCCACGGCACACTTACCTAAATAATAAAGCACCATGGCAGAGCCGGAGGAGGGTTGCGCGGCCTGCTGAACACCGAATGGGGGTGGGGGTTGCAGCCAGCCGGATGGTATTTTGGGCTGGAACCATGCTCCCCGTCTATCTGTGTCTGCAGCAGCAGCAGGCAGGGGGGATGGGTTCAGCCCAAGATGCCATGGCACACCTGGACGTGCCTGATGGCACACCAGTGTGCCGCAGTACACTGGTTGGGAAATGCTGACTTGCTTTACTCTGAGAAATGAAGATATGTAGCACAAAATTGTTGGAAAGGTTAATTAATTAAAGTTTATAAAATTTGGGGTTATCTGAGGGATTATATTATAGAGATTATATTATAGAAGTGAATTTTAGAAATGATTGGGATGGGATCTAAACTTCCCTTTAATTTGGGAGCATCCACACCCAGTATTCAGTATGTGCCCTGTCTAGATTTTTTTCTTCACTTATAAATACATCACTGAACCTAACCATGTACCTTAAACTTTAGGGTCCAAGAGCTCTATGGAAAGGAATGGGAAGCACCTTCATTGTTCAAGGCATAACTCTGGGAACAGAAGGCATCATCAGTGAATTTACACCGTTGCCTAGGTATCACACATTTAATCATTCACTTTTTTTTTAACAAGTTGGATATACTGTAGACATTAACAAATTTTAAGGCATTAAAAATATGAAGTTGTTTAAAAACTTAATCTACATTAAGAGCCACATACTCCATAAGAAGTTTCATTCAGTCTCCTGTTTCTGCATTAATTAATGTCACTAAATTGTAAAAGAGGCCATCTTTGAGAAAAAACATGTATTTGGTGAGTCTCCCTAAGAGTTTGAGAATGGAAACCACCTTGTAAGTTAGTCTTCAACAGGGTATCACAATCAGTAGTAAAACCTTTTTTTGAAAAGTGAGGCGCTTGTTCAGTAAACAATTGAAATACAAATCCGGGTTACACTACCTTGTACTACAACAAAAAAACTTGCTTTATAAGCAGATGTTGAAATCTAGTCAGATGGTTTCAGTGCCTTTTGTAAGAGAAAATGTAGTCGACTGCATTAAGAACATAAGACACTGTAAAAAGAATTCTTTCTCTTAGCGCTCTCTTTCTGTTCTGCTTTATCAACACTTATATAGGTACAGTTTAATGCTCTTTTATTATAATTTTTCTAACCAATGATACATTGCTTATAAGTGAGTGTTTTCAGTTTTATGTTCCACAGTCTAAGGCATGCAAAATATTTTTAATAATGTGTGTTCTATTTTGACTCTTTTTATCAGATGCAAAATAAGGTACAAAAAGTGCATCAGTTTATATATTAGCAAAGTCTATAAAACTAGGGGAGAGGCTCTGGCTAAATGAAAACTTATGAAGTTAAAGATAAAGCTTGGGTGTGCATTACTTAGCCATTTGGCTGCATCTGGGTAACTTTTAAGTGCTGTAATTCAGAATAGTCTAATAACCCCTATCCCTGTAAATGTGGGTGTGGACAGAAAGACACTGTAGAGGTAAATGTGTGGAGGTGTCACCTGATCCATGATAACCATTTTGTGTGACCTCTTTTGTTGAAGTAAGTGGAAACTAAACCTGAGCAGTTGACCACTGATAGCTTACCATGGCTCAGCTTCCACGTACTGTGAGAGAGAACTGAAAAATGAAAGCTACTTCAGAGCATCTGTTCTGTGATAAGTCCACTTTTAATTTGCTGTCACTTGGTTGTCTGTCCATGGTTTGGCAGAAAACATGCGCCATTCTACAGTGATTTCCCGGTTTAAAAAAGAGCCATAATTTTCTGCCCCAAGTATGATAATACAGTTCAGTTAGAGAATTCTCACTGTTTTGGAGTCTGGCTCTATGCAGCTATTAATAATCTGTAATTGCAACCCACTACATTATAGTATATGCCTATATGAATAGCCATGAGTCACTGAGACTTCAAATGGAAAGGAAATTTAGAGAGGGCTGGAAGTTCAGATGATATAATTGATTTTTGTTAAATATAAACACCATGTATTTGGCAAAATTATATCAATGACACTTCTGGAAGATGTAGACAAGTTATAGGAAAGCTGGTGCCATGAATAAAACTACTGAAACAATAAAATGGTAGTGCAGGGCAGAGTTAAAGTAAGGGTAGAAGCTAGAACTTGATGTAGTGGAAATAGAGTCAATGAAGGCATGCACAAAGATGAATGCAATCCGATGCATGGGGCAAGGGAAGAAATTACACGTGTTTTCTTCCTAAAGCAGTCCTTGATCTATACAGTTTCTTACTAAAGTTTTTCTTTGTTTTCTCACTTGTGAAGTATGTTTCCCATGTGCGATGTCCAGGCCTTGATATGTAGAGCAGAAATTTGAGAGCAGCAAAACAGGATGTCCCATGTTGGGCTGCATGTAGTAATCTCACCTTTTTAATTCAGGAAAGACAATTCCTAAATTAAGTTTTGGCAGAGGATTGGGTAACCAGACTGGTTTGACTTCCTATACAACTGGTGGTATAAAATTTCCTGCAGTCATTCCTGCAATTAAACAATAACTTCTATTAATGCTAGAATGTAAACCAGGACTGGGTATCTTTCTAAAAGATAAAGATTATCTAACTGATGGAAAGGGACGCCATAGCTCTTGGGGGTGGAAGGTGAGGGGGCAATTGTGGTATTTTTCTTCCCCAAGTTAAATTGCTATCACTGTTAAATGTAAATTTTTTATTTTTAATCTCTAAATTTGTCTAGGTCCATCTTCTAGCTTCTTAATCTAGTTATAATGTTGACTGTTACATTGAAGAATCTATTGAAGTTACTTGAGCACAACTCAGAAAAATTAAGATCACTCTGTATGAGTGTCTGTCATCTGTAACTTTATCAGCAGTTGTCACTAATGGATTTCAAGTCTGTCTTCACTAGGTCACCTCTTCTGTTGCATTGGTCTAAGTCACATTCCTGTAGGCTCCAAAATTGTCATTACTGGTAGGGGTTTCAGAGAAGAGAAACTAATCATTGAATGGGCGTGTGGGTGTGTTTCACTTTTTTTTAAATTACCCTCTAGTAGGGTCGTCTTTAAGTTAAACAAAAAACAACAGAGTACATCACTCTATCAAAGTAAAAGTTGCACCAACTATTACTTTAAAGCATGGATATTAATGTTTGGGTCTTCAGAATTTTACATCTTTTATGAAGATTAAATTTTCTCACTCATAGTATATGAAGGTATTTTTTTTTCTGTTTTCATCCTGGTTCTTCAAAGTGCTCTTCATTATCCTTCCTCCATTGCACTTCATGTCTCTTACACCAGTTACCCTTAAATCACTTATCCTGAAAATTGTGTTCCTTTTTGGTTTGTGAATCACCCAAATAAACCAATGAAGCTTATTTTTGAGCTCTCAGCAGTGTAAGTCCATTCTCAGGTAGCTGTAGGAGTCATTCATAGTTCTGCGTGCTGTGCAGTGTAAACAAGGACGTTTCCTTGCAAATTTAGACTCTGAGAAGAGAGATGAGATAAGGGGATGAGGTAGAATTCTGATAGTGAAAAGAGTTCATACTTATGAAACTTCTTTGTATTTTATGGAGGGGTTGCAAAACAGATATAAAAAAACATGGTAAAAGGTGGGTCCTTTGGTATATGTAAAAGACAGAACATAATCCTGTACTCCTGGGAAATCAAAAAACATTTTTATGGTAGCGCTGCCTGTGGACTGACAGATTTGATAGTCTCATTTTCGTTTTCCAGTTTCTTTTATGCAATATGGCGCCTAGGTTGTAATCTGAGTGCCCATAGTACCTTTGTCTAATCATTTTCCACTTCCTCTTCAGTGACTGGCCCTTGTATTTAGGAAAGTGATACCTTCTAGTAACACACAATTCTACAGAAAAAAGTAGAAGGTTCCTTTCTTGGATTAGAGTTGCTGTAATGACAGGCAGTGGGTGAGTGATTCTTGGATAAGAATTGAAGCTGAACACACTTTAAAACACATTATTTTCTATCAGTGAAAATAAACATTCATAGTCCAGTTTGTTCAGTGTTGAAGACAACTTTTTAGGTTAAATAGATTTAGTAACATTTACTAAATTTGCTGCCATCTGGCACTTCCCTAATTAAGTGCTGGGCTACATTTTCTGTCAACTGGTCATCATCTTACATGTGTAACTGAAAATACCACTTGTTTTGTTTTGTTTTTTGGGGAGGGGGTTTTGTTTGCTTTTGTTTTTGTTTAATGAAAGAAGTAATAGTGAAGATTGGTCAGAATCTGTCTTCACTGATTTTTGTTGGCCTGCATGGAATTATTTTATAACTGCTTGCTCTTGTGCAGTTAAAGTGATTTAGGTACCTGAAAAAAGTTAACCCTTCCAAATCACATGAGTATAAATGTGGTTTTTAGGTTTTTTGTTGAAAAATCAAAATGGACAAGGATAACCTCAAGGAAAAAGAGAAGGAACAATTCAAATATAACTGCTGATTTTTCAGTAATTCTAGGCTGGTGAAGACATGGTTTAATAGTCTCTGTCATTAATTTTAAGAATAGGGAAAGGAAAGTAAATATTGCTTCAGAATTCTGGGACTTTATATGTATGAATATGCCTATCAGTATTAGTCATAACGTGTGCTTGAAAATGAATACACATGCTAACTTCTACAAGAGCAATTAATTGTAGATAAACTGTAAAACCAATGTTGTGATGAACATATATTTCAATTATCTCTATTTACATCTTATTGAGACTTTCTCATGGGATCTTACAGGCAAATTTTGCTTTCCTTTACAGGGAACTTTCACATAAATGGAGTCTTAAACAGATAGGAGGACATCTCTTACTGAAAGGGTAAGTACAATGCTTGTTAAACTGATGGTTCTTTTAAAATGTATATGTATTACTTTTAATGTATTACTAATTTTGCATTTTCAAAAGGCATTAAGTACCACTTTAAAATTCAGATTGTGTGGAGGATCACAAATAAGCAGCATAAGAAATGCATGTAGAGTGATAGCAACTTTATTCTCTTGCAGGCTCCTAATCTGATCTTTTACTGTAATATTTTGCTAATCCAATTTTGAGTTTCATTTTTCAACTCACAAGCCTTGGGTAGGATGATAGAGTTGTGGATGGTCATGCTTTGAGCAGGGGGTTGGACTAGATGACCTCTTGCAGTTCCCTTCCAAGCCTAATTTTCTATGACTCTATGATTTAAGTGCTTCCATTCACTCAGATCCATGGTAAGAGCCCTCTTTTGAGGGTAGGTGCCAAAGTGGTACCGTGGTGGCAGTACACATCATTGCATAATGGCTTAGTAGTTTGAATAGACCTGTGGCCTTGGAACTCCACAGCCTTAAGGACATTCAAACCCATATTCCCCACTTCAATGAAGAGTGCTCTAACCACCAAGTTAGAGAATAGCCTGGCTGGAAACATGCTGCCCTCCTCCTGTTTTGAAGCTAGATCATTGTACAGACAAGAGTACAAGAGTCATCATGTCAGAAGAGCAGGCAGGGGAAACCTGACTCAGTAATCTGGTAGGACATAGTTAGCTGTGTTAGTCTCAAATCAAGTAACAGGCAGGATAGATTTTCCACTTCATAGACTAACCAAAGTAGATATCTAACACAAGATTTCATGCACTGACGTTTGCTTTGTCAGATGCTATGAAAGAACACGTGGAACGCAGAGTATAAGAAAGGGAGCAAAATTATCACTTCAGCAGTACCCTAACATGGATATCAGATTTTAACTGTCAAGGGCAAGATCCAGAAAGACATTTGAGTTGCCTGGAATCCACTTAAGTTCTATTTTAAATCTCATTATACTTTGCTTTCTGCACATCCTTTCACAAAATCTGATGAAGTGAGCTTCAGTTTATGAAAGATTATTTTTCTGTGTGTGTGTGTGTGTATACACACACACCAAGATACAAAAATTAGTCAGCACACGAAAGAGTTTTTACTGGGTCTCTCTTGTGTGTTGGCTACTTGATTAATTTCTTTTATGAGCTGTTTTTATTTACATACTAGCCAATTGCCCGTCAAAAATGAAGGGGGCGTGGGGAGGAGAGTGGGTGGGGACAGAGCCCTATGCCATCCCCTACCCCCCCTCCCCATCCAGGTCCACTCCCCCCTTCCCTTCTGCTGCTTGGGGTCTGGGCCTGCTCCCCACCGCAGCGGTGAGAGAAGGGGAGAAGCAGGCCAAGGCCCGGTGAGGGGAAGGACTGGGGCAGAGGGTGGGGAGAAGCCAGCC
>NW_017729024.1:75148907-75151757 GCF_001723915.1 Gavialis gangeticus
CCCCCCATCAGGCCGGGCACACTCCTTGCCCCCCCCCACTGCTCCCATGTAAGCCCAGGTCCACTCTCCCTTCCCCCTACCCACGCACTGTGGTGGGCGCTCCTCCCCCCGCCACACTGGCACATGTCAGCCCTGCAGGCAACAATGATGAAAGAGGGGAGGGGCGGGCCAAGGCCAGTGCTGGTGGCCTCTTCTCCCCTCTCACCCCACGGTGTCCCAACCCCACTCCCCCCACGTTGCTGCTGCCACCTCCAGGGAGCAAGTGGTGGGGTGAGGCCAGCTCTGGTGGCCTCCCCGCCCCATCTTTGCCACCTGCAGGGAGCAGGGCAGAGGGGGGATGAGGCCCATCCCCACCTATCCTGTTCCATCCACTCTGTTGCCACCACCTCCAGGGCTCTGTCCCCTGTGTCCCTGCATCATGGCAGCACTCCACTGCGCCACCACCTCCTGTCCCATCACTGTATTCACACTCTGATTGGCTGTTTCAGTCAGCCATTCAGAGCACGAATAAAGCATTATACAGACAGACAGACAAATTAAAACTTTTATAATATTAGAAAGGAATTTTTCAAAAGCTTTTACTCCATTTGCTACTTAGCTCTGCTGTGTCCGTTTTCTCTCTAATAAACCCTGAAGACTTATCTGTCTATCCCAGCCATGCAGTTGGTCCAATAAAAGAGATCACCTACAAGAATTATTTACATGTTATGCATGCTAACTGTTGAATTGGTCATGTAGAACCAGAATTGTGTTCTTAAGGATTGGATTAGTTAGGGTATATGCACACATACCATCTTTAGAGCTAAATACACCTTTTTAGCACTAAAAAAGTAACTGTCCATATATAGCCACTTCAAAGCTTGGGGAATATTAAACTTGAATAGTGCTGGTGCTTTACTTGTATCTGCCACTGCCATGACAGCCACTACTACAAACTCTGTAGTGCTGTTAAAATAACATGTCTGGCACCTTACTGAGCTTCAGGCTGACATTTATTTTGACCTTTTAATAGTTGCTTTAGAAATAAATTATAGTTTAGTCTTAGTAACTAGTTTTTGTAAGTATGAGCCATTGACTAATTTAAAAGATATTTAGCAGCCAAATGTATCCTCATCTGGAAATATTACCAGCAGTTTAATGTTAACGTAATTCATACAATTAATAGTTTTGTTACTTTTTTCAGCTTAACATATGTGGTAGCGATGCCTTTTTATTCTGCAAGCCTGATTGAAACTGTGCAGGTAAAGTTACTATATCTCTGTTTATTGCTTATTAAAAGATACTGTTTCTCTGATCACAAATGACAGTTTATTTAAGGAGAGTGGAGTCTGTGTGTGTGTGTGGTTTGTACCATGCAGGAACTCGTACAACACTACTGAAATTGTATTTTTTAACTCAATTTAGATGTATCTAAGCACCAGTGTTATATTTTAATTAAAAAGTAACTAAGCATGCAGCTTCATTCAATTGCATAATTTTAGTACTACACTTGATCTGAGCCTTCAAGAGGCCAAGAAGCAATAGGGAAAAAATATAATTCCTCTAACAATGAGACTTGATGACTCAGAGTGGGAGTGTGTGAAGGCTTCAAATCTAACGAGCTAAAAATCATTCCTAAAATGCTAATTACTTATATTCCATTGCTCTTATATGCTATCTTCCATCAGACTGTTGGTTTTCCTTTCATAGTCTGATTAGTTTTTCAGATTCATTTAAAGAAATAAAATGCCTGCTCTTTCTATGGGTCTCGGTGCTAGGAAACTGTAAAGAAGAAAGAAAAAAACTGTAAATGCAAGCATGATTTATGTAGCAAGCAAATATCACTTCACAATTTTTTAATTGCCAACCAAAATAAAGATATTCTTCTCAACCACCATATGTGCCTCAAACTATCTGCTAAGTAACCTGACAAAATAAAGAGATTTTAGTGTGACTAATGGGACTTTGTTGGGCCAAACTGACAAGTAATTTTCCAGTCACACTCGCAATGACTTAGCCTTGGTCCTTGCTGCTTATTTTCTCTCTTGAGATGTAGCTGTTATCAGACCATCTTCACCTAGTCTGGAAGTTCAGTCTTGCTTTCTTCTAGGGAGAACAACTTAGTGGATTGTTTTGAGTCATACTTGAAGTGCATTTGATAGCTTTAGATCAGGAGTGTCAAACTTACTTAGGGCTCCTTGAAGGTCAGATTGAATCCAGGGCATGACAGCTGCTACAGTGGTCACTGTGGGTGGTGATGCAGGAGCTGCAGCAGCTTGGGTTACAATGGGGTGAATAGGCCCAACTTCTAGTGCCCTCCAGTAGTCTGGTGGGCCAAGTAAAGAGGCTCTGTGGGCTGAATCTGGCCTGCAGGCCATATATTTGACACCCCTGCTTTAGCTCATATCAAAAGTATAATTTTATTATTAAGCAGAATAGACCATTGCAAGCAATATAACACCTTGTTTTAAGTTCCTTATCCACTGGCTTGTTGGTTGGTCCAAGGTACCAATGATTCTGTCTAAAGCATTAAAAGCTCAGGACATGAATGTTTCTGAGACAGTTTCTTTGGTAATCACATGACATTTCAAAGCAGAATACTTCTATTCTGTTTTCCAAAACTGAAATCTTGGGGACAAGGAGCAGAGTAGTCTAGAATTGAAGGCTGTCGGTTGTGATATGCACTTCCTGTTCCCAGAGCCAGTGTTAGGAAGCCTTATGACTTTACAGATCAAATCATTATGTCAAATTTAGTTTGGAATGTTATTCTTCATAGTTTCTAGGGTCGGAAGGGACCCAAGCAGATCATCGAGTCCGACCCCCTGCCATGGCAGGAAAGATTACTAGGGTCAAACGACCCCAGCAAGGTGT
>NW_017729024.1:75151970-75180176 GCF_001723915.1 Gavialis gangeticus
CGCATAGAGGGGGAGGATCACCTCTTTGGACCTGCTTGAGATGCATCTGTGGATGCATGACAAGGTGTGGTTGGCCTTCCTGACTACATCCCCACACTGCCGGCCCATGTTCATCTTGGAGTCAATGATGACTCCAAGATCCTTTTCTGCCTCTGTACTGACGAGAAGGAAGTTCCCCAACCTGTAGGTATGGTGCCGGTTGTTCCTCCCCAGGTGCATCACTTTGCACTTGTCAGTGTTGATTTTTCTTCTTGGATTTAAGTAGGGTGTGCCTGTGCCAAATTGCCAACCCTATCTTGTTTTGTGTGTGAAAATATGAAAATATTGTCCAGATCGCATAAATCTTGATAATATCCAAAAGGAAACTGTTGCATAGCATTCTGGACAGCTGTCCTGCTCAAGAAAGTGCTTTGACTTCTCACTGAAGGGCTAATACTCTTGGTTTGTTTATCTGGAGAAAATCAAACTGTTTCCTGTGCTGAGACTTTTTTCACTATGCATGCGTTTTGTGCAGATTATCTAAACTACAAAAAGGACTCACGGCTAGATCGATAGCTTCTCACTCTGAGCACATACCTTGGATGAGGGCCCAAAGAGTGATTTTATGCTTTATGCAGGGCTGAACAAATGGTGCACATGAGAAGGACTTGCAGGGGACAGGAAACAAAAGGAGCTCTGCCTTGCCTGGATGAGCAAGCAGTCAATTTTAGAGTAGCAGAAGGAGTAAGATCATAAGAGAAGATGTGTTCTGGGACTTGTTCTGTTTTCACAACTCACACTCTTAACCACTGTGATTTTTATTTATTTTATTTTATTTTTTTTTTCCTAAACCAGATTTTTAAGCTTGTGTCTCTTGCTTTCGTGAGGTGTTAAGTTATAAGTGCAGCCTAGATGGAACCCTTATGGAGCCTGTTTAAGTGGGAAGAAAATTCATGAGGTCTCAGTTACTGGGTAGGTGGCTTGGAGGTGTTTTGCATCCAAAGGAAGAGTATTGGTACGTGGCTGTGTCCTGGAATTCCAGAATTTGAAACAATGGAGAACAGCAACTTCACTCTGACCCAGTAGTTTGGAAGTGTATGAGATTCAACAATTGAATTTGCTCACAGCAGCCTAGTGCAGTGATTCTCAACCAGGGTTCTGGGGCACCCTGGTGTGCTGCAAGGTGAGAGGCAGCAGATATAAAAAGATAAGTGCGGGCTCTGGATCGATGTTGCCTGGCCACTGTGCCACGTCCACTGCCAGCTCCTCTGCAAGGAGGTAAGCACTGTAATAATTAACTTAGTTTTTTGAAATAGGAAACCAGGTAGGTCCATTGCCTGCTATACAGCCACTAGACCAGTGGTTCTCAACCTTCCTAGACTTGAGGCACCTCTCCATAACTTTTGTACCAAGCTCAATTCTAGACTCAAAGGAAATGGACAACCTGCATGCAAGCACCCAATAAGTAATACAGAGTATCTTAGTCTAGTCTCCTTTTCTTCTAAGTTCCCATTCCCATCTATTGTCTAAAGAATAGAGGTTAAGCCGATGAGCTGGGTAGCAGTGAACATTACAGGGAAAGTGAAACGGGTATCAGAATTAAAAATAGGGGATAAGAACTGTCGTTCACAAGGTGGGACCATAGGTCCATCTTGCCCTATATCCTGTGTCACGTGGGGCAGAGTAGATGCTGAAAGGGAGAGTGAACATGGATTTTTTGCACTGTTCCTTTCTCACTTGCAGTATCCAGCATCTTAGGTCCAGGAAATTCTGATTCACAGATTGTACCCCTAACTGCCATGCTCAATAGGTACTGATACATCTTGTGTGTATACTAATTCACACGTTCTTCTTAGAGGATGATTTACTTCTTCCCTAATACTACATTTCCCTGAACTCGTTGGTGTTGTGTGTATTCATTAAACCAGTATTATCCAGTGTCTGTTTTCAAGGTTGTTGAGCCTCACCTTGTTTAACCACTCTTAGAATATTTCAGAACATAAGCAAGTAATCCACTCTTCAAAACTCTTGTCTGTCCTCCTGGGAAAAGCTATTATAATGTAGTCAGTTTTCCTATTACAAATGAAACTGAAGTTCTGAACTTTTGTCAACATTTTACAGAACTTCAGTCAGAAGTTCCATCAGAACTGGGATGTGGCCTGACAGAAAAAAAACAAACCATTAGCCTGAGCTCTGTTCTGAGAGGTGCACTGGCACATGAAAATGATAGATTGTGGTACTGATTGCTTTTCAATTTCAGCTTTTAGCGAGTGTTTGCTTTTTACACAGTGAGCACAAGCTGTTCAAAAGTGTTATTTTCAAGTTTCTTCAGCCAAAATGACTACTTGTATGGCTTAAAGTAGGGCTGTCAAATATATGGCCTGCAGAGCCAAGTCATCCAGCCTGCTGACTTGTAAACCTGCTCTGGCCCTTGTAGCAAGGTTTCTCCTTATGGTGCCATTGACTGCTGCCCCAGGGAGCTTGGCCACCATGGCTAGAGCCAAAGCTCTGACCATGGTGGTAAGGAATCTGACCACAGTGCTGGCTGCTGCTCTGGGAAGTTTGACCGCTACAGCCAGATCACTGACTGCAGCTGTGGGGACTCTGTCTATAGTATTGCTGGAGTGCAGCCTGCAGCACCTGAAAAGCAGGGAATGTAGCCACCTAACTGATTGGAGTCTGATACCCCTGGCATAAAGGTAGATAATCTGTGATTTGGAGAAATTACTAGTTTTTACCATTTCAAACCACATGATGGCACTCTTGACTTTACACATAAAATGCTAGTATTGTGCAGGTAGGGTAGCATTACTTCCTAAACTGAACATCAGTAAGACATTTTTAAAGGTATAAGATCTTTCCTGCCTCCTAAGAAATTTGAATTTCCATTGTAAGGTATTAAGATGAAAAAAATGTCTTTCTTGAAGACTGAAAGTTTATCCTTGTGGCATCACTGTTTTCCATGTGTACTGTTATAACAGATCTCTTTTCATTTTCTTAGTGACTGACATTATCCTGAAATTTAAAAAGAATAATGTTAATTTCAGTATGCTGCCTTTCAACAAGTAGGGCTTGACTCCAATCAGACAACATTTATGCATAATGATTTCCTAGGGAAATTATAACAGGTTCTTGATTGGAGTCACTGATATGAAGTGCTGCATCTGTGCAGTCATCAAAAAGGGAGCTAGCGTGTTTGGCTTATTGCTCTTGTTAGCACTACTGTCCACCAGATAGTGCTTAGGGATCATTAAAGCACAATTATCTCTTAAATGGAAAATGAAATATGAGTGCAGACAACTCGGTGTCCTAAAATCAAAGTCTAACTTTATTAGTACAACAAGTATTACCTTAGCAGTTAATATATATTCAGAGAGCGAGAAACATTCAGTACACTATTCTCACCCAATCCCAGATGTTACTTTGCTCAACAGAAAAGGTGGCCACTCAGTTCCTGGAAGCAAAGGGTATATTGTGGGCTTGGATGGTCCAGACAGGTGTTGAAGGCTGGGTTTATGATGACCATGAACTTTCTTGCTTCCCCTTTTTATGTTTGTCTTCAACTTCACTCCTTTGACTCTTCGCTTTTGGATTGGTCTCTCTGCAGTGTGTGTGAGATGGGAATCTAAAGAATTTTATCTCAGATCCCCAGACTCTCCTATCCTGCCTGCACTTCTGTCATGGCAAGATGTGTGATTCTATTTTCGTTAGAGGCTGGGGGTTGGGATTTGGGATACAATTAACCAGATTTCAATTACACAACTAAATTAATGTCTGCTAGCAGCCAAAGAATTCCATGTATATATGAGCATACCAAGCCTGCAGCAGGTGATTATTTAATAGAGATGAAAAAAATCCTGTTTTGATAATTGTTGGACATGCCTGTTTCACAATCAAGAAATGCAAATGCTAATTTAAACTGTTGCATTTTGTTGTAGAGCGAAATCATTCGAGATAATCCTGGAATTCTGGATTGTGTCAAAGAAGGGATTGGCAGAGTGGTGGGTATGGGAGTGCCTCATAGCAAACGGCTCCTTCCACTTGTGGTCTTGACCTTTCCAACTGTTCTACATGGAGTCCTTCACTACATCATCAGTTCGGTCATCCAAAAGTTTGTCTTGTTTGTCCTCAAAAGAGAAAATTCCCACAGCCTTCCAACTGAGACCTCCAGTTCTGTGCAGAGCATGTTGGACGCATATTTTCCAGAACTTATTGCTAGCTTTGCTGCCAGCCTTTGTGCTGATGTCATGCTTTACCCCCTGGAGACAGTTTTACACCGTCTTCACATTCAAGGAACACGCACAATAATTGACAATACAGACCTTGGCTACGAAGTGCTGCCGATCAATACTCAGTATGAGGGAATGAGAGACTGTATCAATAGTATAAAACGAGAAGAAGGAATGTTAGGTTTTTACAAGGGGTTTGGAGCTGTTGTTGTACAGTATACACTGCATGTGGCTGTTTTACAGCTCACTAAAATTATTTACTCAACATTGCTTCAAAATGTTGCTTAAAACTGTGTAGATATTGATTAGTAGGGAGGATGTGTTTTGGTTACTTAACTGTCTAATTATGATAAAAAGAGGGATGGATAAGAAAATGAAATCTGGAAAATGACAACCTATAGTTGTAGGGGTTTTTTTCAAGGTAAAGTATTCCATGTAAAAAAAATAAATTTAAATTCTGAACTACTCTTTTAAAAGTACTTCATGAAATTAAACCAATATTGCAGAAAGTGGGGGGGGGTGTATATGTGTATATGTGTGTGTGTGTGTGTGTAATATATATTAGAAAGGTGAAATTATGCAGAAGAGAAGCATAATTTAAAATCTGACTTTAAAATGGATTACATTTCTGTCTACCTGTAGACTGGCATATATTACATGGCATTCCCTAAAGAACTGTGCACATAGATTAAAAGCCTAGTAGTGGTCGTTACCTTTGACAATGAATTTCCACTGGTAAGCCAATAAAGAGGTTTGTCTTCATCTCTTACATAATGAAGATGAGGATTCCATGGTCTTTTAAAAAATCTGATTGCAGCTTTCCTCTTAACGCTGTTAAGGTCAAAATGGCCTCTGGAAAACGCTTGTGATTCTATACTTTTCTCCATCTCATTCTTTCAGTTTACAAGTACCAGCAAGACTTCTTTAACTTTCACTGCTCTAAAAGGGAACTGAAACTAAATGTTTGCTTTCAGCATCGCCTATTGCAAGATACTGTTTAAATAGAACGTGGCTTACTTGATTAAATGTAAAGTGGAGTAACTTAGCTCTTCTTCACTTCGGTGAGTGTTAAAAGGCTAGCGGTAGCTAAAATAAAGCAAACTTGATTATATACAAGCTGATGTGTACATGTAAATGCCATTTTAGTCAAGTTTTCGACCACAGTTTTGAGAGAGCTGTTTTATTAACATGTTTCTGCATAAATGTAGACTAATCATGAGAAGTGTTTTAGCACTGGTGTTCTAGGTTTATTCTGAAACCATAAAGGATTAATTAACCTTTATTTTCTCTAATAACTCCTCCATTAAAATGAGATGCCTTAGGGAGGTACAGGCACAATGAATTTGATATTCTGTGTCCTTAGTCTTCCCTGGAGCCGCAGTCTGCTTTAGGTAGTGCCCACTTACGATTTAGCACTGAAATCCTTATTTAAAATGTTAACTGTATAAGATATGTTTGTGGAGTAGAACTGATTGTTGCTGTTAATGAGTATGTAACTTTGACTACTGAGATATTTCCTTTTCCCCTCGTTTCACCTGTCTGCCTCTGCATTGAGATTTTCCACTTCTAAAAATGAATTTTAATAATTTTGAATAGCTTGTATTTACTTCTTGCTTACCAGAATTGATTTAATGAAGGTGGCTTGAGGTGGTTAACTAGTAAAACAGATGAGCATGGTAAGAGAATCACTTTTCAACTATGTGAAAGGTTATAGCCTTTCTCAACTTTCACTTCTGTGGTAAGAGTCTTTAAATGTCTGTGCAAATGCAGTATACTGATGTGCATTTAATTGGATTGGTCTTTAAACAATGTATGGTAGCTTTTATTTATGGGAAGTATCCATGACATAACTAAAATAAGTTAATGCAATTCATAATTTCTTTCAAATTTGATATTAATTCATAACTTGTCTTCTGCTTATACTTGAAAGAATTTTCGTGTATTTTATGCACTGAAGTGTTGAAGTGGAAAATATAGTAAACTTGGAATCTAAAGTTTTTACCTTGAATATTGTTTTTGCTAGTCTATTATGCAAAATGAAAGCAATCCAACTAGAAACACAAAGTATTTGAAAAATGTATTTCCCCCAGCATTGCATACATCAGGACTGTTTCATCTATAAAAATAGGAAATCTACAGTATAGTATTTTTTTAAAGCATTCTAGCATTCAACGTTCGCTCTTTGAAGGATGTTCTGTGAGTTCGGAGTCACAAATAGCATTAAAGATGGCAGCACTGGACAAACTTTTAATACTTCTCCATGAATTACTGCTTTTTGAAATGTGTATCAGTATAGACTCTGACATTTTAAAATCTAAAGAGCTACCAATGTCTTAAGTAGTCTGAATTTCAGAAGTGCTGACCAGTGACCACCCAGTCCATTATTCTGTTAATTACTGTGAAGCAAGTTGCTAAGAATAAAGTGAGCCCAGACATACCAATTTAAAAGAGCTAATATTCTTTTCCAGGAATAAAAATGTGTGGCTAACATTTGTCAAACTGAGTAAAGGAGAAATAAGAAAGCAAACATGACATTACCATTCTCTGACATGAAAGTAACGTAAACAGAGAACCCTGACTCGGTACCTAATTTTTACCTTTCCTTTTTAGTACCAGCTTTCAAATAACTTGCTGTTTAGTCATTCATATGATTAATTCTGGTTGCTGAGACCAATTCTCAGATTTTGTGAATTAGCATAGCAATGACTTAAGCAATTCTGAAAACATGCCTAGAGGGTACTGTTCACTTTCTTGTATTTTCCCCCCCCCACCCCCCAGGAAAAAATACTAGGTTTCTATGTATATTTCCTTAAGCTGTTTTACTCTATTTCAGTTTGTGCATTTACAGCTTTCATTTAAACAGTACCATGAAATGAACAGTAAAATTGTATATAATATAATAATAAAATGATGTAACATTATATGCTTTTAGCAAAAAGAGTAAGAATGTATATTCTGCTAGTTCTACGCTAGTTAGAGCATAGTAGTATATAATGGTACAGGAAAAATAGATAACATGGAACAATGTATGACAGTAAAATAAATCCAGGGATCATTCTGGTTTGATTTTTTTTCACCCTTATTCTTTCTGCATATAATGCAACTGTGCCTAGGGATTGTAGAACAGTGACATTGGAAACACTGCTGTCACTGCAAGTCCCGCACCTCACAAGGCTTGCAGTGGCAGCAGCACTCCTTGCTGCCGCTCCTGCAAACACCACAGCCAGTGATGCTCAGTGGGGGCAGCATTCCTGGTGCTGCCCCACCTGTGAGCCCTGTAGCCCCCACTGGCTCACAGTGGAGGCAGTGCAGGGAACACTGCCCCTGCTGTGTGCTCCACTGAGCCCCTTCAGCTGCAGGGTTCACAGCCATAGGAGCTGGTGTAGGAGGAGCCTAATAGTGTATTATCTGCATAAAACAGGGACAGGGTAGTTCAGTATCATGGGGGCATAGGATTGATTCCCTGTTAGCAAGTGTTTTAAATTATTCAGAAAGAGATTAAAAAGTAGAGGAGTGAGCAAACACTTTTGTCATACCTTGAGGTGCACCAATACATAGGTCCAATATCAGATTGGCACCGATATAAAGAAATTTGACTATATTGGAAATCGGCCTGATATGGCCGATTAATTTGGATGATAAATGCCCATGCATGTGCGCAGCTGCTCCATAGCACGTAGACAGCAAAGAGTACAGCCTGGCAGCTTGGATAGCTGTGTGCAGCTGGTAAGTCTGTTGTGGTGCATGGGGAGGGGGGAAGAAAGGGACTTGGGGAGCAAATCAATGGCCCCACTGTGGCGAGGGAGGGAGTGGGTAAGGCTGAGGTAGGCGCTGCCAGCCAAGGCGAGGCGGGGCACGAGATAATCCTGCAGCTCATCCAGAGGCACAGGGAGGGGAGGGGGGGAGCAGCTCCCACCACTGCACGCACCATGGGGCGGGGGGGTGCCCTCAGATTTGCGCAGGGCAGAGCAGGGTGGGCTGAAGCTGCAGGCTGAGGCTGGGGGCCATTTTTGTTACTTCAGTCAAAGGCTCCCTTTAAATCTACAAAGCTTACATATGAATTATTTTGCTTTTTTGTGTCTTTAGGTGCCAAATAATACAGCTAATAAGTGGGCCATACAAGAATAGCCCTCTTTGAAACCAGCCTTCTCTTCTCCCAAAACATTATTTTCAGAGATCCACATTTGAAGTTGAAAATATTAAATGTCTTCTGAATATTTTGGCTGGAATGCAGAAAAGCCCAAAATGATATCACCATTTTAAAACATTTAGTGGTGCTCAAATTTTTTGTCAGAATTGGTCACACCAGTGAATATCACTTGAAGATTTCTGTGGGAAGAAAATAAGGCCAGTGACCCTTTTCATTTCTCAGTAGGGATATAAATGCTCTAACTTGAGATTCAAAAGTAAGATAATCTTTTCGTTTGGACAGCAGAAAGTTGATTCAACAAGCAACCATTAGCTTCCCTATCAGCTGCATGTAGGTTGTTAAACTTATTTTAAAAAAATAACATGTATGTATCTTCAGGGGTCTATGCATCAGGAATTAAACTAAATATTTTTGTCCCTTTTGCTATAATCTGCCATAAACCTCTATTATCATGATTGTTCCCTGGAGTTCCAAGTCCCTCCCAGATCCTCATTTGATGTTGTTTCTTGTGTTTTTTCCTATTAGTTTTTTTTTTTAATTTGTTTTAATCATCTCAGTCTGTTGAAGATTACAATGATTATTTTTGGACTTCTGCTTTTCCAAGGTTTCTGCTCAAGTATCTTTAGTTTCAGAGGTACCCACCCTTATCAAGCCATGGCTTATGCCACTGATACCTATTTCCTACAAAGATGCTGTCTATGGAAAATACTGTCACCAGTAGTTGGACAACTGCTTCATATGGAGTAAATGTTTCTCAGGGTTCTTTTCCCTGAAGAATGAGATGTGGTCTGAGAGAGTACTTTTGAATAGAGTAATGCCGTTCTCTATTAGTGTCTTATTCCATTGAATTCTCTTCATGTGAATTGCTTCAGATTTGAACAGCAACTGTATAATACTCTGTGTAATCCTTCTCTGACATTTCTGAAGATTATAGGCCAGCTATGCAAATAGACAGTGTGTCAAGTTGGCTGGTAAACATTCATTTTAGCTTTAAATCATCTGGCATTGTTTATTTATATTCAATATTTGTTAGTAAAAATCAGTTAATTCACACGGGCCCCATTCTTATATTTCAGATGTGAGCAGCCTTAAAACATACATGGAGAAATATAAAATGTTCAGTTCAATTGCAGAAGAAAATTAGATCTGAATAGTGTTTCTGAAATCAAATTTTACCCAGCTTTCACTATGTGTAGGACTGGAATCATTCCTACTGGAATCATTAGTGTAGTAAAATATCTGAGTTTTGTGGGACATGTGGCCTCCTGCACATTTCTCCCAGCATTTCAGACTATAGCCATGGTAATAATTTTGCATGAGTCCTGAGGTTTATTGTCCATTCAGTGGTGGGAATCCATTTGGACCAATGCCAAACACTGCCCTTCATGGGCCTAGCTAAATATTGTTCTGTTGCATAGCCTTTCCAAGGTCTAGGGGTTGTTGTAATTGAGGCGTAGGGAATAGTAGAGGCAGAGCTGTTGGGAGAGAGGAAATAGTTCTGGGTTAATAACTGTTTTGGGGAAAACCATTGCTGCTGTGTTCTTTAAGGAGGTGAAACAAGGGGCAGTGGGCCCCTTGCTACCAGCCAGTTGCAGTAAGTTTACAGTCTACCTCTTCATAACAAGAGAAGCTGCCTCCCAACGTATTGAATGAACAATTGGAAAAAAAGGTCAACTGGAGGAAGGTGGGAGCTGCAACCAGCCTGAATTAGCATGTGGGCCCCAGAATAAAAACTGAAAGTGTCTGCAGTGGGTCCATTTGAGGCGTCTTTCTCATTTGGTGGTCTGAGAGTTTGCTCTGTGCTTTTTCTCTAGCACTTTTACCCCCTTGTGTACTTAAGATCAGGCAAGAATGTTATGAGATTGCTCTCACCTGAGCAAACCAGTTTGGGGACCCAGAGCTGACTCTTTTTATTCCCTCCAAAGACTCTGCCTTTTCTGGCAGACATAACTTGGTGCAAAGGGGCTTCCCTGCACCCACACCCAGCCTGCTATCTACCTGGATGTAGGGTGTAGAAAGAGCATATTCTGAATTTGGGAGAAACACTACTCTTGACTATAAAAGACCCCATCATACCCTCATCTAGTTGAAAAGACTTAAATTCTAGTGTGAGCTGTGAAATATACACATGAAATGCTTCAAATCCAGCTCTAATTTGAAGTGGTAATTTGAAATGAATCCTCATCATGCATATATTTTAGCACCTCCCAGTTAAAGTATATCAAAATGTTCCAGAGCCAGTGCTATTGCACTGTCCCATAGGTAGAGGGTAGTAAATAGCATCCCTGCCTTTCTCATGTCCCTGGAGCCAAGTGGAAATGGCATAACCTTCCAGGTATTTGTTTCCCAGGCTTCTGCTCAGTGCTTCCTGCTATTGCAAGGCTGGCTAGTTTCGTGGGTATTGCCTTCCCAGTGCAAGCACAGAATAGACACCTACTATCTCTTTGCCCTTGAAACTCTTCGCGGAGCAGCACCACAAGGTGTACTGGATCTGTTTTTCAGCTCGCACAGATGTTTTCATGTCGCTGCCCATGCTTTCCACCCTCTCCTGGCCTGTCTGACAATAAACAAAGAATCATCCTTAAATTTGTGAGACTTGATAAGAAGTGGTGAAGGCTCAAACAAGTTTCTGCATTCTGTCTTGGGAGCCTCTTCACACTTGCTGCAGGTTCCTAGGAGGATAACTAAACCTGCCTAAAAGCTCTTGCACAGGGAGTTCCTGTTAATCTATAACCCCTTGCCCTAGACAACATGGACTGCCTTTGGTGATCCATGGCTGTAGGGTCAACCTAAAGATGCCCCTCACTTGAACTGCTGCAAGTCTCTCTCCATGTTTTTCATGGATGAATTGAAAAGAGTCTGGGGCTCCTTTTGGCTCCCAAGCCGTGATGCTACTGACAATCAACCCAAGTTTGCAGGCTGTCATTTTTTTGATGCAAGCCTCCTGCTGCTAATATGAGCCAGCTGTGACCAACTTGATGCTAGAACTAAGAAAAATCTTTTAGCCTGTGCTCATCCTGCTGAAGCAAATAGTCCTGCCTCACAACCTTGCTTCCTGGAAGGGTCAAATGAGTTTTAGGGGCCCCTTGGAGAGGAAAGAGTTGTCCTTCAACATCAGAGCAAGGCTATCGTGTTACAAAGTTAGAATACCTCACCCTGGGCTCTGTTTCCTTCCTGGAAAGACAAGCCCAGCAATACTGTGCAGCTTTGACTCCTGCTGCCCCCAACAGGGTTCTCTGTTTGCTGGCACCAACCTCCTGAAGCATTTGTGCCTCCCCACAGAGTCTTTCCACATGATGCTTGTGCCAACTGCTGCTCTATAAAATCTTCTCTTCTTGTCCCTTCTTGAACCTTAAAATATCCAGCTTCAGTGGTGGGTCCTTCTAAGTGTTACTGCAAGGAGCTGAATGACCAGATTACTGGTTTCAACGGTGTGCTATAAAATGCATGATTTGCCCCAGTCTGTTACTGTCCCCATCTTTTACAAAAGTATATCCAGCTGTTGGAGAAATTGGTTGAGGGAGAAGGGGTGACTTCTGTGGGTCTGCTGTTCATGGTTTCTGTTAGTTTACATCTCCAGGAATAGTGAAGCCAAAGAATTAGATGACTAAGGTGGAAGGGGAAATGACAGTTTAATAATGGCTTCACAAGCAAGCACCGACTGTTGTAAGAACTTTATTCAAGTTAAGTCTTCCTGCTTTGCTTAAATCTGCTAAGACTTTGGTTAAAGGGCCCTTTTATTTTTCCTGTTGCCTCCTTTTTCCCAAAGAAAAATTTCCTGGTGCCCTAAAGGGCAGAGGGAGGTAGTTGGGGATTAGGGGCATGTGCCGGCACTCCCAAAAGCAGTGCTGAAGGGAGAAAAGTGTCTTTGTTTGATGGAGCCAGGGGTTGCATGGTCCTGTTGTCCAGTGATTGGCACATGAAGAGGTGGAGCACTAGTTCCCACAGGCATGTCTGTGGAACAACTATGGATGGGGACACCTAGAGACAGGTGACAGGAGAAGAGCTGAGATGTGGGATATGGGGACAGCCCTGCAAGCCAGCAGTTGGACAGAAGACGGTGTTGGATTGACAGCTAAGATGTGGGGGCAGATAGGAGGGGCTGCTCCAAAGGTCAAACAAGTCTGGCTCTCATAGTTTTGCAGCCCCTCTGGCCTCTCTTGGGATAACTGCTATTTGTGGGGGTGCAGTGCAGTGCTGAGCTATGCTGTCTCACTGTGCTGGAATGGAGGAAGTGGAAGGGTAATAACCCCTGTGGGGAGGGACACAGTTGAGTGTACAATTAACTGAATTACTTGCCTAGGGACTGAAACCCCCTCAAGTTTCCTAATGGGCCAAGAGAAGTTTCCAGATAAGTCTCCGTTGACTCCCTCACCCCTCCTTAGTATGCGGAGTCACTCACAGGCTGCCCCTGTCTAGCCCACCGTCTCTTTGAGTCTATTACAGCGCCACCCCCCCCATAAGGGGTAGGACCTGTAATCCCCACAGCAGTAGAGTTGGGATTGAATCATTTAGAAGCCACTTAAAGGAAATGCAGTAATGGGAAGCAAAGCATTGTGGGATGCCTGGCAAACTGACCAACTATCTGTCAAGCTCTTGTGGGAAGTTGTTCGTATTTTATCCAGGGTCATTTTGATATAATTCAGGCTGATTTGTACTTCTGTACTGTCACATTGTCTCTCTTTTATTAAAGCTTTTAAAGCACTATAAAAGTTTCATCTATCCATGTCTTTAGTCTTTCCAAAGGATTCTGGGCTGTTGGTTAGCTTCATTAGAATATGCATAGAATCTAAGTACGTATTCCTGTCCTACAAAGAACTACACTGCTGCTACATGTGCTGTTGGTAAAAGAATTTTTGCCTTCCTTAGCATTGGGTGTTGACTGCAGCCAAAGCTGGGGATATTGACTGGGGTCTGCCAACACTCCTGCTGGGACTTCAACCCAGAGATTTCTGGCTAGAGGGTCTTGCCTCTCAGCTCAGGGTCAGACCAATCGCCATATTTGGGGTCAGGAGGGAACGTTACCCCATGGTCAGACTGGTATGGACTTGTGGGGAGGGGGTTTTGCCTTCCTCTGTAGCATGCCCTTTTCCTTAGATTTCTCAAGTGTATTTTAACAACCTTTGCATTGGCCACTTCGATCCCCCTACCTTGCCTGTGGCAAGTTAGGGTGTTAAGTCTTACGGTTGTGCCAAGGCATATCTTTGCTAAGAGATTAGATTATGGATTTGTATTGCATAGTTTGGATGGAGATGCTTCTGCCTCAGGCAGAGGGTTAGACCTAAATGGCCTCTAGAGGTCCCTTCCCTACTTCTCTATTGTTCTGCACATTGTTCTGATAACCAACCATGACAGAATTTTTCTGGGGTCTCATCAGAGTTTTGTCACCAATGTAAGAACTCTCTGCATCATGTATTTTTAATGTGATAGTCCCAGACTGATCTTATTTAATGCTTTAACAAATGATTGTAATGAGGCCAGATCAGAACCCTGGACCCAACCAGCCCCAGTCAGAAAATCAAGGGAAATCATCCCCTGAACAGGTGCCACCTGCAGCAAGCATAGAGCAGTATGCTGGTCTCAGGCTGAGTGAGGCAGTCAGGGCAACCAATCTCCTGAAGTTATCTGCTCCAGCCCTTAAAAGCCAGGTCCAGCCCACAGTACCCTTGTCTAGGCAAAGGTGAAAGTTGTTGCTTCTGACCCTGTGTGCACTTCTTTGCTGGTTCTCTGAATTTGACTCCTATCTTGGCTCCAACTCCAGCTTCCAGTTTCTGGTAGGATCATTGGCACCCCCCAATTCCAGTTCTCTGCTCTTGATTCTGGTTTCAACTCCAGCTCTGGCTTTTGATTTCTACCTTGCACTTACACTGAGGTCAAAGCTGGAGCCAGGGACAGAGTGTCTTGAGTTTTCCTAAGGCAACCAGTTCCAGTTGCACTTTATCTGTACTCCCAGCTCCTGGGAAACCATCGTGGATTGCACCTGTGCTTCAGGTGCCTAACCACCAGACCACCCATGCCCTGCTCCCTGACAACTGTCTTGACACAAAAAGTAGCACTGTGCTAATTCATTAGTACAGAGAAGGATCAGAATAATATACTGAAAGAATTTATGACCTTGAAGTAGTAGCATAACTCGGGCTAGGTGAGTAGGGCAGAGAAGGACATTTTAAATGTTGACACTAGGAGCAAGCTTAATGGCTGCCCCAGCTGGGTTGGCTGCCCCTGCCTGCCAGGGCACAAATGCTGCTTGTTAGGCCTCTGCCTATGCAGAGAAGGCTAATGGCATACTGAGCTGCATTAGTAGGAGCATTGCCAGCAGATCAAAGAAAGTGATTCTTCCTCTCTATTCAGTACTGGTGAGGCCACAGCTGGAGTACTCTGTCCAATTTTGAGTCTTCCACTACAGAAAGGATATGGACAAATCGGAGAGAGTTCAGCAGAAGGCAATGAAAATGATTAGGGGGATGGGGCACATTACTTCTGAGGAGCAGCTTAGGGAACCAGACTTATTGGTCCTTTTTACATGCGTTCCCAATGTGGTGCCAGGTGCTCTTAATTTGTGAGCTATGCTAATTGAAAGCACCTGCATGTCATGTACATCAGGAGCACAGCACATCCCTGTGCTGAGAAAATGGTGGGAAGGGGCTTTGAACTAAAGCAGGCATCAACTGGAGGTACGTGTACCCCTAGGGGCACTTAGAAAGGTTGTAGGGGGTATGCGCAGGCGGGGACAGCGCACCCCAGGGTGCGGCGGCAGCATCTCCCTCAGCACATTACCACACTTTGCCTCTTACCCAGGGGAGTGGGAGGGGCACACTGAAAGCTACCAGCCCCACATGGCAAATTGCAGTGCCTTCCCACCCCCCATCCCAGCTCACTCTCCTGATAGGCATGCAATGGCCAGGCATGAGGCCCATTAGCAGCCTGTGGAGCTGCATGTGCAACCAGCCAAGGGGGGCAGTGGTAGCCACCACCACATTCGAGCCCCCACCCTTCAGCTCCCTCCCAGCGCTGCTGCTATGCACACCCCAGCAGGGCATGAGGGATATGTGCCCCCGGATCTGCGCCTGGGGCAGGGCAGGCTGCCGCTGCAGGCTGGGCCTGGGGCAGCACTTGGCTCTTTCAGGCAGCGGGGATTGGGTCAGGCTGTGCTCATGGCCCATGGCAGCACCACTGGAAGAAGGGTTGGGGGGGCTACAGCATCTCCCATAGCCCCGCTCCTATAGGCCACTGCAGTGAGGGAGGGAGTGGGCTGGGGCAGTGGCAGGTGCTGCACAGCTGGGGCAGAGCACAAGAGGGAGCCACAAGTGGCTCATCTGGGGGGTACAAATGGCTCCCACTGCTGCACACTGGGAGGGCATGTGGGGGATGAGTGCCTCCAGATCTCTGCACAGGGCAAGCCAGGTTGCCTGTCTGGGCTGGGGCCAGGGTCTCCCCAGCAGGGCCATTGGGCTGGGGCTGTGCTGGGGTGGTGGTCAGGGGACTATGGTGAATTCTAGTGTGGCTGCAGCCCCTCCCATAGCCCTGCTTCCAGAGCTGCTGCCGCCACCACCACCTGCCTCGAGTCCAGCCCAGCCCAGCCCATTCCCCCACCAGGAAGAGCTCGGTGCCATCCTGGCCCCAGCCCGCAGCAGCATCCTGCCCCACTCTGCAAGCAAATCCAGGGGCACATGCCCCCCCCAGGGACGCACATAGTAGCAGAAGCCCACCCCATGGAACTCAGTCCTGCACCCCACCCCAGCTGTGCAGTGTCTGTCCCAGGCACAGTCCCACTGTAGGGGCTTACTGTTAGAACAGGAAGAATAGACTGCCCAGGGAAGTTAGTTGTATCTTCCTGCATTGGAGGTTTTCAAGAGAAGGCTAGATAAACATTTGATAGGGATGATATAAAACTAGAATTCCTGCATTTGTGCAGGGAATTGGACCAGATGACATTTGGAGTCCCTTCTAGTCCTGTAATTCTATGAAAAAAGTAGTGAGAAACAGGTTTCTCAGTAAGGCAGTTTCAAGCCATTCTCTCTCAGTAGTTTCACAGTCCTCAGTCACCTGTTCTATACTGCTTAACACAGTGGTTGTCAACCAGGGTGTCATGGCACACTGGGTACCTTGTGATCTTTCAAGGGTGCTGCAAGGTGCCACACAATGTTAGCACTGTTAGGTCTATAAACATGATTCACATGTTAAATCCAGGGATTTTAAATAGAAAGTTGTAGTATCAAAAACTTTGTCCTGTTGTGGTTTTTCTGAGTTCTTTGCAACAAAAATGCTCTATTACTTTTCTGTAGTCAAAAAACAAGTGAAAATAAAGAGCTGACATTTTCTGAGGGGTACCTCAAGTTTATCTATGGTTACCTCGAAGTTAAAAAGATTAAGAACCACTGCCTTAAAGGTTAACAAAGCAGTTATTCTGCTTAAATTACAAAACAGGTGGTATTTTCAGAAGCGTCCAATTTTTACCTTCCATGTAAAGGAAAAGGACAACGGGACAAAAACTGAAGGGGAAGGTGTGTTACAGAACATATGAAATTATTTTTAAGCCTGCTTAGAAAAGTAAGAATAATAAGAGGTTTACCAAAAAAGCTTTGCGTGTATTCACCTGTATGCAAAGAGCTAAAATGCATCTGAGATAACACAGTTGCCTTATCTCAGGTTGGAAACAGAAAGCCATGAAATCCGCCATATGACGACAGATTATTATAGATTTAACCTATAAATTATTGCTTGTACCTTAAGTAACTCACCCACATAATATTCAAGTGAAACTCGTGTGAATTTTCTCTCATGCTAATATTGCATATGTTATGCTGTTTCAAAGGGAAAGAATCTTTTCATTACTAGGCTCCTCTCTCCTAATAGAATAGTGAAGTTCCTGTTGAAAAACTAACATCTGGTATGATTACTTCATAAAGAAAAAAATTGAACTTGTTTCAAACTACTCTTCCAGAAAAAAAAGTTGTCAACAAGCATGACATGCCTGGGAAAATGAAGTATGCTTATGTTTAAAGCTTTTAAAAACAAAGCCTGTTTTCTGAAGTGCTTCATTCAAGCCAACAAACCCTTGCTTATCACTGCAGTCTTAATGATACCCTAAAAGCATAGCCTGGAATACACTGAGAGGGGTTTATGGGTCTAGATATTTGTTCTTTATGAAGTAATTACACCAGATGTTAGTTTTTCAACAGGAGCTTCACTATTCTATTATTATTATTCTGTTATTGCAGGTACTAAGGTAAATGCTCAGTGTGGCAGGGTGGGGTGCCTAGGGGTAGCAGTGTTACCCTCAAGTCCTTAACCTTGCCAGTCTTGCCCTACAAGCACCCTCAATCTCACCTGCCACATCTTGATGATATGATGAATATAAGGAGGCTGCCCTTGAGCTTTAGGTTTGGACACGGTCTGGCTAGATCCTATTAACCCTGTTGTTTCTAGACCCCTTGACATCCTGATTCATCATGGATGGTTCTCAAGTCTTTCAGGCTTCTGGGGCATGTGCATGGCTCCAGCCACCCCTTTACCACACCCCAAGGCTCTGCAGCCCTGTCACTGCACACCCTCCTGGCACCAGGCCCTCCACAGCCCTGTTGCTGCACACCCAATGAGACCACCTCCTTCCCCAAATAGCCTCACCCAAACCACCAGTGTTATCAGACAGCACACAAACAACAGCCAACCACCATGTCTCCCTGGGCTGCAATGTAACACAAAACTCACATTATACTCTGCCCCTTTAAAAAAGTAAAACTCCCTCTCTGAGGCTCAGTGCCTAGTAGGCAAGGATACCTCATGGGCTCTTGGTATCCCCTTTGTTCTCAGGGTAGCACATCTGCTGGCTACCAAATCTCTGGGCTTGCCCTTCCTTCCTAGATGCTCCTTCCCCTTCAGCTGCTGGTAGGGAGCCAACTGCCTAGTCCCAGCCCTAAGCTTTATATGGGCCTAGGGCCCTGCCGCCCCCGGCCAGGTGCAGGTGCAGCCAATTCCCTCATTAACCGGTTGTCATGGCAACCTGCACCTGGGTTCTTATCTGGCTCTTTGTGCTCTCTCCCCAGGCAATCTCCGCTCTAAGAGGAGCAGGCACCTTAGTGCCCTGCGACACTCAGTAACTGGCACTACTGTGCAGTAGTGCTGCACACACATTTTAGGTGATGCTACTACACAGTAGATTAATTCTACTGTGCATTAGCGCATTAGCATGGATTTTGCCCACCACACCAATGCACAGTAGAGTTAGTCTACTGCACTCAAAGCATGATGTGTGGACACACCCATAGACTACAAGCTATGTACAAAACTAACTTGAATCTGTGTTCCATTTAATTCGAACTGAGCAAAGTCACGAGGAAGTGGAGGTGGTATTGTTTTATGTTCCGTCACTGGTTGGTGATATCCTTATAAAAAAAGAGATAATTGGGTGGTAGAGAATAAAGAACACTTGCCAATTCTTCATTTAATTATCCAAGAGCTATTCAATGCCATACATACAATGATCCATGGTTAAAAGTGACTGTAGACAGGTACAAGTTACCAGGCCTTCTCTGGGAGTCCAGTATGGTGTCAGTCTTCTTTTTTGCTGGATGTTGGTCTGTTATTTTTGTGTAGTTAGTCTTCTCCAAACAACTAAACCAGGGGCAGACAAAATATGGCCTGCAGGCCAAATCCAGCCTGCTAAGCACTTTCATCCAGCCTGGGGGGCCCCCCAACAAATGGTGCCCTGCCTAGCCCTTCTGCCCATGAGGCTGGGAGTGAGGTGCCCACAAGTACACCTGCCCCTCAAACATACCCTGTTGCTTCACTCCCACCCTTGTGGACAGAAGGGTCCAGCTGGCCAGCGTTCAGCTTCTGGGTGGGGCTGCTGCAGCCCCCAGGAACCTGCTCCGCTACCCTGGTCTCCAGCTGGCTCCAAGCAGCAGGTAGGGAAGCAGCAGGGGTGGTGATGCAACTGGGAGGGAGCCTGTGGCTGGGGCTGGCAGCAGCATGGAGCTCACACTTGGAGGGGGCAGGGGCGGTGGCAGCATGGAGCTGGAGTGGGCAGTAGGTGTGTGCAAAGCAGGCAGTATTTGATTTGGATTCAGATTCAGCCCAATTCAGGGGACAGTGATTCAATGCACTGATTCGGATCACTGTCCCTATTCGATTCAGTTGAATCTGAAGATTCGATTCCGATTCGGAGAGTCAATGATTTGGCCATAGACAGCTTTTCTTGTCTTTTCTATGTACCTCAAGATACCTGGTGCAGCTCGTGAATGCTGAGACGGGGCAGATGGAGCATCCCACAGGAGTGCAGGGGGTCCCCCGTGTGCTCGGAGGCAGACCCAGAAGTGGACCGGTAGACCAGAAGTATGATTTTGGTTTTTACTGGTTTTAAGATGGCAACCCCCCTGCCCCTCCCAAGTAGTATGGGGAGGGGGAAGAGGAGGGACTTCCAGTGGCAAAGGTCAGGGGTTAGGGGCGGGACTTCGAGTCCCAAGATGGTGGCAGAGGGTCGGGGCAATTGTCAAGGGGCAGGGCTACCCACATGTCCCTCGATAGCTCACCACAACTCATTAAGTGGTGCTCCACTCAAAATAATTGCCTGCCTCTGAACTAAACCCATTTCATTATGCCATAGTTAAATAACTATGTTAAATGCCTATTCTAACACCTACCAATGTTCCTGCTACCTTTGTCTAGATCCAAACATTTAGAGCAGGATGGACCCATTCCAGGAGCAGCAAGTTTGTTCCAATTTAAATCTATTTTTGCTTCAGTCTTGAAACAGTCAGCAGGGGAGGGCTTCTTACTAAGGAAGAACCCTTCAATATTCCAGGCAGTCAGCACCGACTAACTAGCCAACTGCTTCCAAAGAGTGCGTTCATCAGTCTTTTAGTCATAGACATAAGCCTCTTACTGAGGGTGGGGTCCCTCAGTACTTTAGTCAGATCTGTTACTAAGGCTGGGTCCAGCAGTCCTCACTTTTATAATATCTGTATTGACTTCAGAGGATGTTATCACCCATTTGACTTGTGTGATTCTTATAATGACCAGAGTGCTTTGGCCCAAATATGGGGCCACTTTTATTTAAGTGTCAGAATCAGGGTTGCCAACTGTAAAATGGACAGTCTGTTAAAAAAAAAAAAAACAAAACAAAACAAAACCAGTAACAAATATCACTTAGAATCATAAAAAGTTAGGGTTGGAAGGGGCCTTAGGAAGTCATCTAGTCCAACCCCCTGCTCAAAGCAGGACCATCCCCAACTAGATCATCCCAGCCATAGCTTTGTCTAGCCGGGTTTTGAAAGCTTCCAATGATGGAGCTTCTACCACCTCTCTGGGTAACCTGTTCCACTGTGTTACTACTTTCCTAGTGAGAAAATTCTTCCTAATATCTGAATTTCCTTTGCTGCAACTCAAGACCATTGCTCCTTGTTCTGTCATCTGCCACCACTGACAGCAGTCTATCTCCATCCTCTTTCAAACCCTACTTCAGGTAGTTGAACACTGCTATTAAATCCCCCCTTAGTCTTCTCCTCTCCAGACTAAACAAGCCCAGTTCCTTCAGTCTTTCCTCATAAGTCATGTCTCCCAGTCCCCTCACCATTTTTACTGCCCTCTTTCCAATTTGTCCACAACCTTTCTGTAGTGGGGGGCCCAAAACTGGACACAGTAGTCCAGATGTGACTTCACCAGTACTGAATAGAGAGGAATAATTACTTCCCTTGGCCTACTGACAACACATACCAATGCAGCCCAGTTTACCTTTAGCCTTCTTGGCAACAAGGGCTCACCGCTGGCTCATATTCATCTTTTTTTCCACTGTAATACTCATGTCCTTTTCTGCTTGTCCATAAACTGCATAAATATATTTTGATATCCATATTCACAGAACATAAACATGTACATGTGGGAACATCTACACAGGTGTATTAATGCAATTCAATAAACTCCAGTGTATATTGCACCAGAGTTTATTGCTTCAGTGGCGGGCCGGTAGGGGGCATTCCTGCGTTGAGCCACCCACCTCACTGCGCCCGACCACCTTGTGGAAAAAATCAAACTTCACATTGTGTTTGGTATTAGAATTCACAGACCCAGTCTGAGTTTATTGGCACTTATACAAACGATTGTAGGGAAGAGATCTAAAACAGAACTCCTCCTCTCTACAAGCCAACATAACTTTTTATACCTAAAACTGTGAAAATAAACACATGATTTAAACAAAGCAACCTTGAGAGAGAAAGGTCATTCGGTTGTCACACATAACAGCTGCTTGCTCAGCAATACATTTTGTTTTGAGAACTGTTATCACCTTGTTGATTTTAGGAAAGAAAGAAACATTCGTTCCCAAGGACCTGTGCATGGAGACATCATAAGCAGAAGGGTTTTTCTTATCTTAAAAGGTTTTAAAATACGAAGCAAAACTATTTTTTTTCTTCACTCTGAAGTCAAGTTAGAGGCCTGGATAAATCTATTTCTACAAACTTCCAGGCTCCAAATGCCTCCCTGAAGGCACCTCACGTCTGGCTGACCCCCTTCCTGGAGCACACCTGCTAGCCAGGGGGTAACACTGCCACCACCCAGGGATGGGCTTGATTCTGGCTCTGCGCACTCTGGGAAACACAGGCCTAGTAGCCCTTGAGGGTACTTGATTCACTTCAAGAACTTGGGATGCTTCCCTCAGTCAGAAGCACAAGTAGTGGTCTCCCTTAGTCAGCTGAACCAAGGGGACCCCAAGGCATAATCTAGACCCCAAGGCATAATCTAGACCCCAAGGCATAATCTAAATCTCCTTGGTCTGTTCACAAACTCAGTCACTTGAAAGATACTGCTGCATTCTTACTTGATTTCCTGTGTCTGGATTACAAGATCTTAACCACATGCATTTCAATCCCAATGTGTTATATGCATAATGAAAGTAAATGATCCATTGCTAAGGTTGGAAGTCAGCAGTATGATTTGTTTGCATATATGCGTGTGTATGACAGTCCAGTTCCACCAGTAGGGGAGCAAGATCATCAGAGCCGATTCACATGAAGAATTGAATTAAACCAACAACAGCTTTACAGCATCAGTACACATGCTCCACAAATTCACAGAAGTTTACTTAGTGGTTTACCTCCTTGTTCTGTACACTAACTCAGTCAGTTGAAAGATAATGTTGCATTCTTTCTTGATTTCCTGTGTATTCACAGGTAGCAAACTAACTATGCTGTAGACTAATATACTGTGCAGTAGGCACCTGCTTGTATAGATGGTGATGCTTTACTGAACAGTAAATTAGCCTACTGTGCAGTAAAGCATCTCATGTAGACATGCCCAGTATGTTTTAGTCCAGTGCACTAAACCTCCATCCCGTTTTTTCTTTAAAATCATACCCTTCTTCTGTGATGGCACTTTGTATGTACTGTTATAACAAGCTCTAAAAACTTATTTGTAATATACTTTGTAACTGATTCTGTATTTACTTACTTGCCATCGCTCAGGTAACTTTTTTGTAGCCACACTTTAAGCTCAGTTTCCCACCCTGTTAAAACCTGTTGATGAGCCTGTTTGTAGATTTTGATTATATCATGTTCTAGGTCTATAGTTTCTCTGTAAAAAAAACACATCATTGTGTAATGTGCTGTTAGCTTGTTGTTTAAGGTTCCAGTATCGGTTCTTTCTAGCCCTGCCTCTCTTACAGTTGTTTTTGCTAAATCTTGTGTGCATGTATGTCTACGTGTCTGTGTGTGTGTGCATGTTGAAAGTAAGCTGTTACTCATCCTCATTAATTTGCACGATGGTATTCAGTAGTACTATAGCTAATTGCTGTGGAAGTCATTTTAATTTAGGGGTGACTTCATTTCCTTTAGATTACTTAATCATTTTACTAAGCATTTTCTTAAGAGTCCTATTCATTCTTTATACTTGACCTGAAGGCTGAGATGAATAAAGCATCTGATCTTTACTTTTGATTCCCCCAAACTTGCACATCTATCACAATCTAACTTTCAGTGGTTCTGACCTAGAAAACACTTGCTCTCTCAACACTGCTGATTTCCAAAGAAATGCCGCCTCCTCATGTCAGCAATGGATAAAATATATTAGTTCCCTCAGCTTGTTCAGTCTGAAAGTGAAAGTGAAATATCTTCTACTCCACTGCCTCAGTGTGACATTTTTAGCTTCAGACTCTACATCGGGGGAGGGGGGTAAAATATGGACCATAGGCTGGATTCTGCCCGCCAAACACTTTCATCCAGCCCGCAGTTCCCCCTGATTAATTGTGCCCTACCCAGCCCTTCTGTCCATGAGGGTGGGAGCAAGGCACCTACACCCACCCCCAACATACCTTATTATGTCTCACTTCCACCCTCATGGGCAGAAGGGCCAGCCCTGCTAGCATGGGGTGGGGCTGCTGCTGAAGGCTTTCTGGCATCCCGCTCCCTCCAGGCAGCAGGTAGGGAAGTTGGAGACAGGGCTGCAACTGAGCAGGAGCACAGAGCATGGGGCTGGGGCTGGCTGCAGTACAGAACCCTTGCCTAGCGGGGCAGCAGCAGGGCGGAGCTCAGGTGGCAGGGTGTGGGTGTGAGGGAGGAGGGGTGTGGGGTCCCCTCCCACACTCCCTCTATGGCACACAGCTCTGGAAGGCAGTGGGGGGCAGCAGCCAGGGGGGAGCACTCTGTTCGGTGCTGGTACCGTGGCTCCTGGCTCCAGCCAGTGCCGTGGGGAGATTGACTTGTAAGCCCAGCAACATTTGCCTTATGAACAGCGGGAAGACCCACAGGTAAACCAGACTCATCCCTGTGGAGAGAGTTCAAAGGTTCTCCATTGATTTCATTACACACATCACCATTTTCTTTTGTTTTTGGGCAAAGGACACTCACGTGGTTCTTTATCAATTTAATAATCCACAGGCCAAATATGATAGGTCACTTGTTTTCTCTACTTTAATATCCCTATCTCTACTCTAGTATCCCTATTAACTACCCTTTCCCTATTAACTACCAAATTAAATAATCTAGGGGGAGTTTTCTGTCCATCTTTAATTTTGCCTGACAAAAAATAGTTTACACCTATATCAGAGGTTATGAGAATAACTGACTGATTATCCCATCGTACTGGCATATACAGCCAATATTTGCTTTCCACGCTGTACTTTGTTATTGTTCTCAGCAATAAGGAGTCATAAACTATAGGGTGTTCCTTTTCCATGTGTTTCTGTAGCAATGCTGCAGGTAGCACTTAATTGTTAGCTGTTGTTTCTTAAACAGAAAAAAAATTATTTGTGTTATCTGGAGTTTAATACCTTTAGCATTGGTCTCAGAGCATCCCTCATGTTTTTTTACAAACACAGTCTGTTCTTCATCCTGGAACTATCCTTGCCCTCCTAAAAATCTTGTATGGAGGGGCTAATATTGTTACATAATTTGGAATAGTTTCTGCAGGACCCAGGCAGACCCAAGCATTACAAATGAACATAATCTGCTCCTGTCTGCAGACCTCCATTCAAATACCAGTGTGAAACCTAGAAAAGATGATCCTTTTCAATCTTGTACCCTGCAACAATTTTAGTATTCCTTAAACAGAGTTAACTGCTTTTCTTTATCTTCTCTGAACCATACAACTTAATCCATTTACTGGACAGCACTCTTCCTGCCCCAGACTTTTTTAACACTTCCCTCCTGTGAATATGGAATATAGCTGGTGAGTTATGGAATATTTGGTATAATCTGACCACATGTATTGGACTCCCACCAAAGCAAGCATACACTATTTGAGTACAAAATAATGGACTGAAATCCATAAATAAAGTCTAGCTCTGAAGAACCACTTTTATAACTCTGGAGGGCTGGCTTGACTTCTGAATGAGATGCCATGGCAGGGGACAGCATAAGCGTACATTTGGTTTCTTTACAGGCCAAATCAGGGAATCAATAGCTGCATTTCATGAAATCTTCTGTTGCTCTAAAGCAGGGTGTGATGGGGCATTCAGTACATCTGTCCCTTTAAGAGAAGAGAGGGTTTGACAATGGGCAAGCAAAGTCCCGCCGCAGGCTAGATTAAGCTCATGGTGGACTGCATTTCCCAGCAGCCCCTGCCTGCATTGCTGTGACAGGTTTCCATGGAGACTCCAGCAGCAGCAGGGCAGTGACAGCACAGGGCCAGGGTTTCCATGGAGACCAGCCCCAGCAGCACTGGCATGGTGCACAGCTGGGCAGCGAGTAGCTATGATCTTGCAGCAGTGACAGCATGGTCTAGAGCTGGGGCAAAGCTGCAATCTGCTGCCTGTAGGCTCTGGGCAGGGGCATGCAGGCAGCAGATTGTAGCTGTACCCCAGCTCCAGACCACACTGTCGCCACTGCAAGATCCTGGCCTCGGAGCAGCTCCCCGCCCAGCTGCACGCCCTGCCAGTTCTGCTGGGGCCAGTCTCCGTGAAAACCGATCACAGAGATGTGGGCAGGGGCTGCTGGGAAATGGAGTCTGGCCATGGGCAAGATCTGCCATTTGCCCACCCCTGCTCTAGAAGCTGCTCAGGCAGCTCAGGGAAGACACCTGACTGGAATATGGCCTGGGTTTGGGGTGTATATGAGCCCAGAGCCTGAGGGAGGGAGGGAGGTAGTTTTGCCCTGGCAGCTGACAGGGAAGGAGCTCCTGATTAGGCTGCTGAGAGTTGTGTTGTTCTCAAAAGACCAAGGACTTAAGCTTAAAGAACAATAAAGCTTATTTATTCAGAGAGCAGTACTCTGCTTGCTGTTCTGCTTTCCCTCCTGTAATCCTGGGCAAATGTAACAACTTATAAATAACACTCCTACGGTATCCGCACATCTTCCCCCTTTACATGTACCATATCTTCCAATGTAATACTAACATTGGAAGTTTAGTTCAACCCATAGTTAAAGCACATTTTAACAGGTCTCTTTTTGTCTTTATGCTGGCTTCTTAGCTCTAAGTGATCGTCTCAGTTTCTCTGTATTCACAGACCGTATTGGTTCAGTTCTTGTTTGGTTTCCTTGTTCAGATGTCCCTACTTCTATGTTACTTGCAATCTCCTCTGTTGTTTCTTGTTGCTTTGTTGTTAGCTTTGTTTCCTTTGGTGAATCTCCTGACGCTGCCGCATTTCTCCCATTTACGAGCTGCAAGTGTCGTCTGTTCCTTCTTAACACCTGTCCTCCCAGTGTAACTATTATATAGGATCTGGGAGCTACTTGAAGGGGAACTAGTGCTTTTTCTTTCCACGTTTGCCCATCTGAAATAAGTACCATATCTTTGTTATGCAGTTTGTAACCCAGCCCTGGAATCCCTGTCATTGTGCCATTTTTGGTTGGGTTTGTCAATTGAAAAAAAAAATTCACGTCTTGCTTTTTATTCTGATGAGCATCATCCAAAAAGTTTGGCAACTGGGTTTTGATTTTCCTGCTAAACAACATTTCTGCTGAGAACAATCCATTTTTCATGGGTGTTGCCCTGTAATTGAAGAGTGAGGTAAACATCGGTGTGTGAATCTGCAGCTTTATTCAACAATTTCTTTACTATTTCTTCACCAGACCATTAGATTGTGGGTGCTTAGGACTTGAAGTGTTGCGACAGAATCCAAATTTGTTTGCAAACACTTTAAACTCAAGACAGTTGAACTGAGGTCCATTGGCTGTTCTCACAATTTGTGGAATCCCATGTCTAGCAAAACTCAATTTGATGTCAGTTATGGTTTGCTGTTGTGCTTTTGAGCAATGCAATTTCAGAATGGTGACAATAATAATCCAGCACTAATGCATATTTTTTCCTGCATGAATGAATAAGTCAATGCCCGCTAGATACCACAGATCTATGGGCTTGTCTATGACCATCATGGGCTCTTTTCTTTGCATGAATCTGTACTTTAGGCACATACAAGCCTTTACATTATGTTTATGTCATTATTTATGTTGGGCCAATCTAGAGCACCCCTTGCTGTCCTTTTGCATTTTTCAATGCCTAGATGCCCCTCATGTATCCTGTTTAACATGCCTTTCTTTAGCACTGATGTAAAAACAAGTTGTGAACCTTTGCACAAAATACTATCCAGTACTAACAGTTCTTCCTTGAACTGAGAGTAGGAGCTAGGTATATGTTTTCCAGGCCAACCAGACCAAATAGCTGTTATCACTTTTTGCAGTATGGTATCCTGAGCAATAGTTTCTGCAATTAGTGCCCACATTTCATCTGTGACAGGAATCACTCTTTTAGTTAGATTAGCATGTTCTGTGTCAGAGTCTGTAATTCTGTCATTTTCTATTATGCCATATGCTCTAAACAACACATCTGCAATAAGTAGATGTTTCCCTGGTGTGTACTGTATGTCTAGATCATCCTTTTGCAGTTGAAAGAAAACTCTCTGTAAATTGGTGGCATGTCTGATAACCCTTTCTTTGCTATAATTACTGAAGGTTTATGATCAGTTTCAGCTATCTCAGGCTTCCCATAGATATAAAACATTTCTTATAGCCATATACCAACACTCAACTTTCTTAATTTGTGCATATAGACACTCTGATTTAGAGAGTGCCCTAGATGCATTATGCTATTGGTCTCCAGCTATCCCCGTGAGGCTGAAATTAGTTCCCTATTCCCAGTTCCTTATTCCTCATTCCCGGTTCCTTTTTCAAAACGAATCTATACCCAATAAAAGCTTGCTATTAATGAATTACACATACTAAACAGAGATAATTTCATTAACTATGCATATGTACTAATTAATATGTAAACTAATATTCTGCATCAAGAGCCCTAAATGAAGGTCAGATTAGGATGGGATTATGGGGCAAAATATGTTTTAGGCCACCCCAGATTTCCTGTCAATGCCACTGGGGGACTGTCCCAAAGAACCCTGACCACAGTCCTGCCCAGCCTAAAGCATGG
>NW_017729024.1:75185176-75201165 GCF_001723915.1 Gavialis gangeticus
ATCTATACCCAATAAAAACTTGTAATTAATGAATTGCACATTCTAAACAGAGGTGATTTCATTAGCTATGCATATGTACATATGTAATATGTAAAATAATATCCCGCATCAAGTACAGAGCCCTAAATGAAGGTCAGATTAGGATGGGATTATGGGGCAAAATACTTCGTGGGCCACCCCAAATTTCCTGTCAATGCCACTGGGGGACTGTCCCAAAGAACCCTGACCACAGTCCTGCCCAGCCTAAAGCATGGTTTGGCCGTGCCAGGTTGCCAACTGGCAGCCCCCATAACCACTTTACTAAGTATAATGGTTTGAATAAGGAACTGGCTTTTGGCCTGGGATTATGGCTAGAAGTGATCTTTGGACAACCCCACAGCATACCTCTGTAGCACTGGGAGACTCTCCCAGACATATCTGACCAGAGCCTTGCCCTGACCAGAGCGCAGTTTGTTCGTGCCAGGATGCTAACTGGTAGGCCCCCATGCCTACTATACAAGCATAATGGCTTGAATAAGAAACTGTTTTTGGGGCTGAGATTATGATTGGAAATCCTTCTTGAGCCACCGCACACTATGTCTCTGTGGCAGCAGGGGACTCTCCTGGACATCTCTGGCCAGGATCTTACCCAGCCCAAAGTGCAGTTTGTACGTGCCAGGCTGTCAACTGACAGTCCCTCCCATGCCCACTGTACTAAGTATATGGGCTTGAAGAAGGAACTGGCATTTGGGCTGAGATTACAGATTGAAATTCTTTCTGGACCACCTGACACCATGCCTGTGTGCCACTGGGGGACTGCCCTGGACATTCCTGACTAGAGTCTTGTCTGGCCTAAAACATGGCTTGGCTGTGCCAGACTGCCAACTAACAGCACCCCAGCCACTGTTCTACGTATAATAGCTCGAATAAGGAACTGGTTTTGGGCTTGGTTTATGTCTGGAAATCCTTCTTGGGCTACCCCACATCATGCCTCTGTGGCACTAGGGGACTCTCCTGGGCACCTCCGACCAGGGTCTTGCCCGGCCCAAAGTGCAGTTTAGCCATGCCTGGCTGCCAACTGACAGTTCCTCCATTCCCCCTGTACTAAGTATGTAGGCTTGAAATGAGGCTGAAGTCGGTTCCTTATTCCCAGTTCCTTATTCTTTATTCCTGGTTCCCATCCTAATCTGACCTTAATTTAGGGCTCTGTACTTGATGCGGGATATTAGTTTACATATTAATCAGACGCAGTATGCAAAACGTGCCATATTCAATTCAGATTCAGCCCGAATCAGGAACAGTGATTCAATTAATTGATTTGGATCACTGTCTCAATTTGATTTGGGTGAATCTGAATCTGAAGATTAGATGCTGATTCAGAGAATCGGCGATTAAACCATAGCAATATCTTTAAATGTTTTTTCTACGTACCTCAAGGTACCAGGCATGACTCATGAGCACTGTGATCCTGGGATGAATGGAGCATCCCACAGGAGTGCAGGGGGGCCCCCCGTGTGCTCAGTGGCAAACCAGAAAGTGGACTGGACATACTTCCAGTCTACTTCTGGGTCCACTGGTGAGCACGCTCAGCAATGGGCCACAGGCCCCCAGACCCAGGAGGCACCAGTCACCAAGCTAGGGAAGCGTGGGTGGTGGGGCCCAGTGCGCTCCCCAGTGGACCCAGAAGTGGACCGGAAGTGCTTCTGGTCCACTTCGGGGTCTGCTGCTGAGTGCGCTGGGGAGCCGCCTGCACTCCTGTGGGACACTCCATCTGCCCCAGCATCTCAGCATTCACGAGCCACCTGGTACCTTAAGGTATGTAGAAAAAACATTTAAAGCTGTGTCTGTGTCCAAATCATCAAATCTTTCTGAATCTCTCCAAATCCATTTGGAGGGTTCCAATTCAATTCAGAGAGATTAAAGGGTCTCCTGATTCAATTTGGATTCAGAGATTCAGCCACCTAATTGCTCGAAATCTCCGCCAAATCAAATCAGGGACCAAAGCTTCACACAGCCCTATTAATTAGTACTTATGCATAGCTAATTAAATTATCTCTGTTTAGGATGTGTAATTCATTAATAACAAGCTTTTATTGGGTATTGATTAGCTTTGAAAAGGGAACTGGGGATAAGCAACCAACTTCAGCCTCATGCCACCTTTAGAAGCATCTGTTGACAATTTAATGGGTCTTTTCAGATCATAGTATTTTAGTACCAGAGCTTTCATTATGTTTTTTCTTCAAGTTTTTAAATTCAGCTTCATCTTCATGTTTCTATATCCACTGAGCATTCTTTTGTAGGAGTGATCTAAGGTGTTTGGTCTGCTCTGCTAAATTAGGTAGATATTTTCCTACTAAATTGATCATTCCCAGTAATCTTTGCATTGCTTCCTTATTTGCAGGGGGAGGCATGTTTGTAATGGCTTTAACCCTTGCAGGATAGATTTGTACCTTTCTCAGAGAGTTTATTTCTTTGACCCTGAATTTGCATGTTTGTTTGTTCAGTTTCAAACCTGCTCTGTAAGCTCTTTCTAGTACTTTTCTTAGCCTCAAGTCATGTTCTTCCCTAGTTTTTCCCCAAACTAATACATCATCAATATAATCCATAGTTTCATCAAGACCTTCAAAAATGTGTTGCACCTTTCTGTGAAATACTTCAGGTGCAGAACACAGTCCAATACAAAGCCTATGACCTTCCAAAGGGAGTATTGAAGGTACATAATCTAGTGCTATTTTTTTTAAGGGAATTTGCCAAAACTCAGAAGAGGCATCCAAAGTGGAGAAATATTTAGCTTCTGCCACGTTGCCAAAAAACTCTTCCCTGGTGGGAATGGGGAAATGCTCCTTTTTGATGTACCTGTGCATTTCCTTATAATCTAGATACAATCTAAAGGAGCCATATTTTTTCCTATTTTGACCAATGCATTAACCCAAGCAGTTGGTTGCTGTAGCTGTTCTGTTATGCCCATGTTAACTAATCTATCTAATTCCTTTTTCAGTTTCTTCCTTCGTATAAGGGGAACATTTCTTGAAGCAGGTATGCTGGGAGTATCTGGTTCTCTTAATTCTGTCTTGTATTCAGTTGACAGTTTCCGTATGCCTTGAAACACATCATAAAACTTTTATTGTATGTTCTTGCTTTCTAGTTAATGGTATCCATTCTCTAAATCAAACCTAGAGTTTTACATGTTCACAACCCAATAATTGACACTAGCTTTCCTGGGACTGTCATAAACTGAATTCTAATATTATAAAAGTCATAGTCTGTCTGTCTGTCTGTCCATAACACTTTATTCACACTCTGATTGGCTGATGGAAACAACCAATCAGAGTGCAAATTCAGTGTTCAGACAGGAGGTGGCAGTGCAGTGGAGCTGCCACCTCCACAGAGCGGGGGCGGGGCCTCTCCCCCTTTCCCCATGAGGCCAGGCCTGGCCCTCCCATCCACTTTGGGGCCAGGCCAAGCCTGGCATGCCCCCTCTCCCCACTACCACTGCCACCTCTGCTGGACTCGCCCTCCCCATTCTGTCTGCTCCATTGTTGCCACCTCCAGGGATCAGGGCAGGGCGGGGGGGGAGAGCAGCTGCGCCACCCCAGGCCCAAGGTGGCGGGGACAAGGGTGGGGGGAGCAAGCCTGCCCCAGGCCTCTGTCTCCACCCCCCCCAGCAGGCAATGGAGTAGACAGCTGTCCCAGCCCCCTCATGGCAAGGCCAGTACTGCTGGCCCTGACCCCATCCCCCTGACCCTGCAGGCAGTGGCGATGGAACAGATGGAGGGGGGGGGGGTAGAACCAGCAGCACTGGCCCCATCCCCCCTTCTCCCTAAAATGAAGAGGATGGGGGAGCATGGCCAGCACCGCTGGCCATGTGCTCCTGGCCCTACAGGCAGCAGCAATGGAGTGGACAGGGGCCGGGGCCAGCAGATGGAGTGGGTGGCTCAGCCCCAGCCCTGGGCCCTGAAGCTGATTCAATTCTGAGAGATTAAAGGGTCTCCTTATTTGATTTGGATTTGGAGATTTGGCCGCCCAATCGAGCCAAATCGCGCTGAGTATCCTCCAAATCGAATCAGAGACTGAAGCTTCACACAGCCCTACTGCACGGTTCTGGGAGCACATGGGTCATTTCTGACCCTACTCCACAGTAGCAACAAGCTACTGCACAGTGCCTCATTGCCACTGTGCTGTAGCCTTGGTGTCACAATTCATGCCCACCAATGCTATGGTGATGTAGCGTATTGTGATGGGGCACCAAGTCTGCCCCATCACAGAACTCCAGGGGAGTGAAGGGAAACAGAAAACTTACCTTAGCAACAAGTCTGAGGAGAGAAAGGGGTGGGGATACCCAGAAGGAGGAGAGAGGGACCTGGATGAAAACAAAGAAAAGTGCAGCATGTGCGGAGGGAGGGAGGAGAGAGTGCCAGCTGTGAGAGAGGCAGGAGATGGCTGGAAGGATTTAAAGAGGAATAGCCGAGAATTAGCTCTTAAAAAAGGAGAAGAAAGAAACCCAGAAGAAATAGGGACAGACTACAAAAGAGAGACAACAGACGACAGAGAGAAGGGAATGGAAGAAGGGTCCTGGAGAAAGACTTACCTGGGAAGCTGAAGTGAGGTAACAAGGGAGACCTCTGAGTTGGTGAGTCTGATACCTGAGAATGTCGGGTAATGTCCCAAAGACCTGAAAAAAAGAAAGGAATGAGAATGTATAAAGATTAACAAAGAGAAGAGAACCCCACATTTTGATATCAGTAGAAAATACAAGGTGACATAGACTTGCCATTTGCTTGGGACCCATGTGGAGAACAGGGCAAGCAACCAAGACATTGAGCGCTCCCAAAGAGAGAGGGAACTACATATATCTAAGAAGTTAGTTACCTAAGACAGATATAGTAACTGTGCAGAAGAGTTATTTTTGCTGAACCTTTTGCTGAACCGCAGACATGATATCTTCTTCATCTCTCAGGACTGTGTTTATTTCCTCACTTTATTCCATTGAAGTCATGGTGGGTGAGAAATAAAGGAAATTAACCAGTTCATATTAAAAGAAGAGCTTGGGATTTATTTTTGTGGGTATGGTTTAATTGTCACACGTATCATGTAGACGTGCCCATTGAGTTTCACAGTAGGACACCCCTTCCTGTCTAAATGGAGTGTGAATAACAAAACCACAGACTTGCAAGAGCAGCTATGGAAGCATTATTATCCCAGAGGTGCCGAAGCCTTGATTTCAGCCACTTTCCTTATCCTTTATCGCATTCCTACACTAGATAACGTAAGGGCTAATTGCCAGCATGCAGCTCCCTGCATATTCCCTTTGTGTTTGCTCAGTGTTTGAGCCAGCTGTTGCAGTGTGAAGTTGCATGGTAGCACTTTTCTCACTGAGTTTCTGCATTTGGTCTGGCTCCTACCCATTTGTTGACCTCCTATTTTAATTATTCCTTCTTGATCTCTGAAGGTCATTCTTCTTTCTCCTGGGGCAGTCCACTACTGACATCTGTTTCCCTATGCCTTCCCTCACCTCGCTTTATGAACAGTGTTTTTTAGTGGATCAATTAGTGACTCATAGGCCCCTGCAACTGCCTCTTCTACAGCCACCTGACAGAGGAGGGCTTGGGAAGTGGGGGTGGAGGGGTGTGTGCCACCAGCACTGTCTGCACAGCATTGGCGAGGGGGGAAAGGGTGTCACATGCCTGTTGCATCATCCATATGGCAGGGGATGGGGGCATCCTGGGGTTTTGTCCCCACAGCTGTTATCTGGATTACAAATAATCTTACAGGTAGGTTTTTGATAAATGAGGCCCTGTATTAAATAACTGAACACAAACCACAATCTTACCTCTTATTCCTTTGGGTATTCTCTGATACCTACTTACTACCAAAGTAGTCATTATATTGTGGCACACAGATGCTAAGGCTTTATTTAAAGGCATCATTCAGTCTTTCAATGTCTTTTTCACCTGCCTGATATCTTTGTAAAGTGAGGTGCACAAATCATTTTTCAGTGAGCACTGAAATAATTTCCCTCTGTCTAGAGCCTTTCTGTCTCTTCATTTTCTAATTTTAGTATCCAAGCCTAAGGATTTTTAGCATTGAGAGGCTACAAACATTTCTATATAGACTGGTCCTGATTTTGATTTAGGAATAATAATTTCTGCCAGACCCCTAGTATTGTTTTCTTCTGTTCCCTAGTCATTACTGGTGCCATAGGTGCTAGTCAGCTAGTGTCCCCAGCCCCTCCACAACTGGTATGTGCATCTTCCATTCATAATCCTAACAGGAAGATATAAATCAGGATCTTCACTCTCATCATCCTCTCCTTAGGCAAGATGGTACTAATCATGCCATGCTTTTGAGTAAGATTTTTCTTTTGTTCTACAGTTTGGACTCAGCACTTACTGTCATCTGCCAGGTTGTCTGTCTTTTCCTGCTGAGTCAACTGTATTCATACTCTGAGGGTCATTTTTTGGTTCATCTACCCTCCACTTTCCTTCCTGGTTCTCCAGTTCTAACCCAAGAACTCCTCCCAGAGCCTACATCTTCACTTCCAGACATAGCACAGTCATTCTCTGGGTAATAACTTGTTTTCTTCACTTTACTCTTGCTTGCTATCTTATATACTTCTTCTACTTTTTCAGTTAGTTTTCTTCCCACTGTGTACCCCTCTTAGCTCCTCTACTCTGTGAAACTGATAGCAAATGTACAGCTCCCTGAAAGCATGACACATTTCACTTTTCTTACATTCTTATCTGATAAAGCAGTGGGTTCAAAATCTCCCTAAAGATCCTTGCAAGACTGATTCCTGTTAAACAGGCCTCTTTGCCATATCATTCCCCTATGGATAGTTATGTAATCCTAAAGAAATTCATCCAGCCTAACACCCACTCTGTGGGCAAAGATAATATGCACCCTTTCCACCTCAGTCAACTGGAACCTAAAGTTATCTACTTCCTTCAGACAAACTAAGACCTAGTCCATCCCAATCAGTTGAAGGATAAATGTTGAAATTCTCCTGTGCCTATCCAAGGACACCCAAATGTTACACTTAGGAAAGGTGGTTGAGAATAGGCTTGGGTGAAAATAAAGAGCATTTATCAATACCTCAGATGATGATTTTATTAGTCAGTTCCTATTCAGTCAGTCATATGACCCATATAATCATCTGTACAAAGCAGTCCCTGTGCAGTGATGCAATGTACCAGGTCTTTGCCTGGGAGACCAGAAGCGTTTTGGTCCTTCATTCTGTGTAGCTTATCATCTCCAGAAGCTGAATTTAGATCTATTGCTTTATAGCTAATGGTCCTATTGATTATGCGAAGGTTAACTGACTCTGAAAAACACCTTCTTCAATGCCTGCCTGTGTTCCAGTGATTGTTGCTAACTCCCATTCTTAATTCTAATAGTTATAACCAGACAGACCACCCATTCCAAGAGCAGCAGGGTCCATTCAAGCTTTACACGCTTTTTTTTGGTCATGCAAGAGTAAATAAGGGTGGAATATCAGCCTCTTAGTCATGTATGTGTGGGCCTCTTGACAATTGTTTAATAAACTTCAGATGTTTCAGTTGCATTGTTCTGTGTATGTGTCATTGTAGCTGTGATCATATGAATGGATATTTTGTCTTCAACAATGGACAGACCAGCTTTGGGCTCCTTGGAATCACAAACAATTATGTTTAGGGTATTATTTTCTAAATTTTAATAAATGCCTCCCAACTGTAGCATTTTTTCTGACTAATTTGCCCTACCAAGTAGTAAGAGATAATATTTCAACTCAGTTTGCAGACTCCTGTTGCAACTCTCTTCCTAAAAGTGACAGCAGTGCTCAGATGGAAGTTTTGCAGCTGTATCTTAGGTTTGAGTGCCAGGGTCATGACTGATTCTGCTGATGCTGCCTAATTATAATTTATAATTTTACATGTTTAGAATCTAATTATTAGAGGGTTATCTTAAATTTGAAGTCATCTTGCCTTTGGATAAATACAGCATGTCATTTTGGGCATGGACAATAGTGTGCTTGCAAAAGGCAACCAGAGAGAAGCCCCATTTAAAAGTCAGATTCATAATGTACATTTATTGGAAAGTTGGTACTCATTTGAAGAACTGTTTTGCTCAGATATCGGCCATCCCCACACAAAGGAACTTCATGATTGAAAACAAAGTTCAAATCTTGAGTGGAAGCTGGAGGGAGGGGAGAGAAACATGTAATTTCTGGTATGAGAGGGCTCTAGGGGAGGCAGATGGAGGCCCCCCTGCCTAAGAGAAAGGAGTGGGAGAAGGAGGGGTGGCATGAAACTTTTCTCAATTTACTTCTTTGCTACATACATATTGGAAGGTGTCGGACTCTGGCCATCCTTCCCAACCAGCAATTCCATTGGGGAGTCAATGGATTGGTGTGCACTGGCAGTCCTGGGGACCTGGTGAAATCCATAAGAAACTAAAAGAAGGTGGCAAGATCTGGGAAGGACCCAGTGGGGAAGTACGTGTGCTTACTAAGTTCATACTGGGCAGGAGGAGATACACAGCAGGAGGAGAAAATGCCTTCAGAGGTACAGAAAGGTAGGGGCCTATTTCCCCTGTCTTTCTCCTCCTATGGCCCTTGTCAGGGTCATCTCTGATCTTTGGCAGCTGCATCCTGAATACCTTGCATGTTTCACTGAGATGTGGCAGGAGGAGGCTTTCAGTTTGGTGTTTGCCCAGATGGCCCAAGCTGGCTACTCTGTGCAGCAACAGCCTATGATCAGAGGTTGGAGGGATCAGAGTGGCTCTGTTTTTCAAAGAAAATAGGGTCTCTAGAAGGTATCTACAACCAGACTTGTCCAACATGAAGTGCTTGATTCTGGAAATAAAATGGAGATTCTGTTGTTATACTGATCAGTGATCACTCTGCTACCTACTGGATTCCTGACCAAGTGAGCTTAGCAGAAGTGGTGTTGAGGACACCAAGACTTATTGCCTCGGGTGACTTCCAGCCTCAGCATAAGAGTCCCACTCTTTAGGGCTTGAGTAGGACTTCCTGGCCTCCGTGACTGTCATGGAACTTTCCCAGATAGTAATGGGGCCAACACATGAGGTGGGACATGTGGTGGATATACTAGGTATCTTAATAGATAGGGGAGGGGAATTGGAGAAGCTTTTAGTACCCTATAATGTGCTTACTGTGATATGTATATTTTTGGCATAAACCACGCTCTGTATGTATGTTTGACTGTATCCACTGTACTCAAATATATCATTTTTATACCCTCTTTGCCTCAGAGCTACACAGAAGATTATCAATTAAATTACTGCTGAAGGTGATGAACTCAAGTCACAGAATATCTGTGAATAATCTCTGCCAATGTCAAGGTGCCAAAAAATAAGCAGTACTGTAGGAAGACCAGGTGCTATCCTTTACTGCATTTAACTTTTGAACTTGTAAACTAAAATTAAATAACAGTTCATAATAAATAGTAATAGATTAGAGAACAGAGGGGAAAAGAATAGTTTGAAATGAGCAGGATTCCAAGATGGGGTGGGAATGTACGTTTTCATCACAAAGAGTTTGGGCAAAATGAAAAGTATGACTATATATTTTATCTGAGGAATAACTCATCACATTGGAACTTTTGAATATCCTTTATCATTTTGTTACTTGTGCACCATTATTTTTACACAGGGTTTAAAATCACAGTTCAGTTTCTTTTTCATCACGTTTACACAAATGGCATAGACCAGTGATGCTCAATCTTATGGTCATGTGTCCTGGATAAGTGGTGTGGGGCTGGTCCACAGGCCAAATCAGTCCTGGTGCCACAGGATTGGGCCCTGCAGTACCCAGCTTGGCTCCCTTCTGATCCTTGCTGTCCTGTGACATGCAGTTTGGTCCCCTGCCACCTGGCTCTGCTCCCTGCTGCCCCTCCCTGTGTGGCCCCGCTCAGTCTCCCATCACCTTGATTGACCCTGCCAATCAATCTAGCTCACAGGGCCGTGCCATATGGCCAATAGGGCTCCCGTGCTACCAGATTCTTAGGCTTATGGGGACCCCAGCTGATGGGCCAGGGTTTGAGCATGCCTGGTATAGATTAGGTACATTGGTCATTTCCAAAGGGCAGCAGCAGTTACGTTCTAATTGTTACATGTAGACAAGCTGGGAACAATGCAAATGTAACAAAACTGCTCCAACTTTAACACTTTTGAAATGTTCTCCTTTTGAAACACCTCCAGATGTATATGTCCATCCCTGCAGTGACTGTTCTAACCACCACAAATGGAGTTGAATGGTTTTCTGATTTGTTCAGTCATTTCTTTTCAAAAGCTTTTAATGAGACATTTTGGAAGCATTGTTCCCTTCCTGTGTTAAAGTCATGTGCTTAAACTGATTCAAGAATATGATCTTCAAACATACTTTCTGTGAGCACTGAACTGTGTAAAACTTGACTACTTTAAACCTTTGCAGATAGTGGACCCTAGGGCTCTGATTGAAAGCCCGGTGAAATCAAGACCTTCATTGACTTAATGGATTTGGATAAGTAGAAATGATGCGAGCAAATCAGTTCTAGGATTCAATACCTGCTGTCCCAACCCTGACTATTTTAAGCAAACATACAAAAAAACCCTTCAGTGTCCAACAAAATGCAAATAATGAACAAACAGCCCAACTGGTAAAAGTATATTCAACTCCTCTTAACATAAGGAATTGTTTTTACATAGGCAGTCTCTAGCCTGACATCGCCCCTTAACCCCAAGACCTTGTATTAGATAACTTACCTTTTAATTTCACTCTAAAAGATTTTTGCAAGTATTTTTTTAAATGTGGGGAAGGTTGTAAACTTGGCAGCTGGTTCAGGTTTTGTTTGATAAACTCCTTATTTGTGTCACTATGTTCCCTTCAAAGATCAAAATGACTCACCCTTAATTTTATTTCATAGATTTCATAGAGGTTAGGGCTGGAAGGGACTTCAAAGATCATCAAGTCCAGCCCCCTGCCCCAGGGGCAGGAAGTCAGCCAAGGCCAAAGGACCCCAGAAAGATAAACATCCAAGCATTTCTTGAATGAGTCCAGAGTAGGTGCCTGCACCACATCTGGAGGTAGTCTTGGGTGCTCGGATAGTAAAGAATGTTTTTCTTATGTTCAGCCTAAAATGGCCTTGTAGGAGTTCATGACCATTAGTCCTTGTTTTTCCTTGGGGCACTCTGGTGAATAGATGTTCTCCCAGATTCTGATGAACACCCCTTGTGTACTTATAGGTAGCCACCACACTTTTCCAGACTGAAGAGTCCCATGGCTCTCAGCCTCTCTTCATAGGGCTTATTCTCTTGCCCTCTGATAATGTGTGTGGCTCTCCTCTGGACTATCTCAAGCTTCTTGACATCCTTCTTGAATTGAGGAGCCCAGAACTGGAGGCAATACTCCAGCTGTGGCCTCACCAAGGCCGAGTGCAGTGGGAGGATGACAACCTGAGATTTACTTGAGAAGCATCTATGGATGTAAGTCAGAGTTTTGTTTGCTTTACCAGCTGCAACACTGCACTGGTGGCTCATGTTCATCTTGTAGTCAATCATGACCCCCAAGTCTCTTTCAGCAGTGGTGCTAGCAAGCATAGTACTGCCAAGCCTGTAAGTATGCCGCAGGGTTTTTTCCCCAAGGTGGAGTACCTTCCATTTATCAGAATTGAACGTCATCAGGTTTATGTCCGCCCACTTACTAAGCTTATCCAAGTTAGCCTAGATCACTAGCCTGTCCTCAGGTGTGGACTCTATGCCCCAAAGTTTAGTGTCATCAGCGAACTTAGCCAGCGTGCTTCTGACACCAGTGTCCACGTTGTTGATAAAGATGTTAAGGAGAACTGGTCCAAGGACAGGGCCTTGGGGGATGCCATTGGTTATGGAGTGCCATAATGACTCACTGCCATCAACCTCTCTGGGTCCAACCTCGGAGCCAATTTCCCAGCTATCAGACTGTGGTTTAACTGAGGCCACAGTTGGCCGATTTTTCCATGAGGAGGTCATGGGACACCAGATCAAAGGCTTTTTAAAGTCCAGGTATATGACATCAATCTCTTCTCCCTTGTCCAGGTGATATGTCACCTGGTCACAGAAGGAGATGAGATTGGTCAAGCAAGACCTACCCATGACAAACCCGTGCTGGCTATCCCTCAGGATGTTGCCCTCAGCCAGCTTATCCAGAAGGGTCTCCATGATAATTTTCTCCAGAATCTTACTGGGGACTGAGGTCAAGCTGATTGGCCTGTAATTCCCAGAATCTACTTTCCACCCTTTCTTGAAGATGGGTACCACATTCGCCTTCTTCCAGTCTTCATGTACTTCACCTGAACACCACAAGTATTTGAATATTTTTATCAATGGTTGAGCTATGACACCTACCAGCTCCTTGAGTACTTTAGTGTGTAATCTGTCAGGACCAGATGACTTGAAGGTGTCCAGCCTCTCAAGGTGATCCTTTACTAGATCAACAACATTGCTGGATATAAATACACCCACACCCTGGCCGTCCCACATCTTGCTAGGCAGGGCAGTTCCATTGGGCTGATGAAAGACCGATGCAAAGTACCCGTCAAGCAGGTTGGCCTTCTCTTGGGTGTCGGTTATCAACTGTCCTGTTTGGTTCAGCAGGGGTCCATTGTTACCTTTGCTTTTTTTCTGATTCCATACATATCTGAAAAAGGACATTTTGTTATCCTTGATATGTGAAGCCAGATGGAACTCAGTTGCAGCCTTGGTTTTCCTGATCTGCTCCCTGTAGGTATGGACCAGTGCTGAGTATTCCTTCTTGGAGGTAATTCCAACCTTCCATCCTTTATATTTCTCTCTTTTGAGGTGTAGGAGGTCCTCGAGTTCCCTGCTGACCAAGGGGGTTGCTGCACCCTTTTGCAACACTTCCTCCAAGATGGGATGGCCATCACTTGTGCTGTCAGGATTGCTCCCTTGAGGAGCAACCACTCCTCTGGAACTCCTCTTCCAGTCAAGTCATGGTCCCTTAGGGTCTTGACAATGAGCCTCCTGAGCTTGTCAAAGTCAGCTTTTCTGAAGTCAAGGACTTCTGTTTTGCTGACTGACTTACTAGTTTTGCAATGGATAGTAAAGGTGATCAGCTCGTGGTCACTATCACCCAACTTTCCATCAATTCTTAGGTCACTAACTATGTCATCCCCTTTGGCCAGTACCAGGTCCAACAACTCTTTGCCTCTCATCAGCTCATAGACTTCTTGAGTCAGGTACAGCTCATCCACACACGTGAGGAAGCTTTGCGACTGATAGGATTTGGCTGAGTGCTCTTCCCATAAGATGTCTGGATAGTTGAAATCTCGCATGACAACCATACACAAAGAGCATGCAGCCTCAGCCAGTTCCCTGGTGAATTTCTGGTCCAGCTCTTGTTTCTGTTTAGAAGGTCTATAGTAGTCTCCTACCATGATGTCCCCTGAGCCAAGTTTCCCACATATTTTGACTCACAGAGACTCCAGTTGTCCCTCCTGGGTACCAATGTCAGTTTAGAGGGATGTGTAGCTGTCCTTGACATAGAGGGCTACACCTCCACCCCTTTTATCTGCACGATCACGCCTGTACAGGGTATAGCCATCTATACTTGTGGCCCAGTCATAGGTGGAGTCCCACCAGGTCTCCATTATCCCTATGAGGTCATAGGTATTCTTGTTTAGCAGGAGGACCAGTTCCTCCTGTTTATTCCCCAACCTCCTGACATTGGTATATCTTTTATCTTTTTTTCTGACTGCACTGATCAAATGAAAATTCCTCCATAATCTGTTCAAAATGTGGGACTGCTGTAAAATGAGAAAAGGCATTTCAATTGCTATTATCTGCTCATTATAGCTAACTCTATTTCTTTTATTCACCTCAATGGTCAAAATAAGGTTCTTTGGGTTTTTTATTTTTCTTTTTTTCGGTGGTTGCAATGGTTAATTAAACTCCACTTACCTTGTAAACAGTTCCAAATGACAAATCACTGAAAAATCACTAAGCGAGATTTCAGAAATAAAAATCTCTTTTTATGCTGCATTTCCATCAGTTCTGAGCTTCCTAAGAGCCATGAAGAATAAAAGATATGGTAAACAGAGAAGGAGGAGTAGTATGTACAAAACCAACCACCAGCAGTCTGACTAAATACTTCCATGGGATATGTGCCTGCCTGGTCTTGTGTAGGTGTTCCCTTCTCACCTTGGAGCGTGTACCTAGGGTTAGCCGCAGCATTTGTTCCTGCATTTGAGGCAAGAGCTCGTACTCTCCCCAAAGGAAACCCCAAAACTTATCTGCCATGATTTTGGTCTTACTTTCAGTGGTGGGGCTCCCTCCTGTAACCCCTCGCTGGTCAGTTGCACGTCCTAGCAGATATCGTTGGGGCTCAACCTCCACTAAACCCCAGCCATGCACCAGCCTTTAAGACAGCCACTTGATGATCAATTGGCTTATCCTCCAGTGTTGCCTCCTGGACCCTACTCTTCTACAGGGTTCCTTGTGATCCCGCCCTGTCCTAGGTCTGTTTGGGACATTAGGCTGTCCCTGCCACTATGTCAGATCTTCCTGGCTGCACCACAGCTTGCAGTCCTGTCTCAGTCGCTCCTATCCCCGGAGTGCCACCCTTGGCTCTAACCCCTGTTTTAGGGCACTTCATGGCAACTCATAAGAGAACAAATTAACAAAGAAAGAAAAAGGGGAGTAGGGTCTTGGCCCTTTCCCACTCATGACTCCAGTGTCTGCAGCTTCACAGTCCCTCAATGCTGTCCTCATCACTTTAATTGCTCAAGGTCCCCTCCAGTGGACCCACCCTCGGGTCCTTCGATGGTTGCCGGGGCTGTCCTTGCCCACCACGGGGGACACTCTTGCAGCCTGCTCCCTCCAGTGTCTCCCCAGCTATTCCTTTGCCACCAGCTTTTATCTTTGCTGGGCGGCGTTCTTGTGTGACGTCATCTGCCCATGCCATTTTCAGCTGGAAATAAAAGTGGCTGATGAAACGTTTGGGTGCTTCATCCCAGAGTGGCTTGTCCATCCCTTCTCTCCCTGAAAAAGGTAAGTCCGCCCTGTCTTCAGGGCTTTCCTTGAGGGGACAGGCTGTCTCTGCCCTGGGTCCTGCTGTGGGAGGGGTCTCCCGTTCCCTCTGTTCTGTTCCCCTGGGACAGGATAGAGAATATAATCTTAACTAGTGCAATACTTTCAAGCAAATAACTTATTCTCACTCAGTCTCCCCACCATCTCTTAGAGTTGAATTGCAGGACTTCTCTACTTCACAGAGATGTTAGGAGGTGATCCAGTATGGTGCCCATAAGAATACAAATACTCCATTGATATTACTCCAAGTGAAATTCTGAATATTTTACATGTAGGTGCCTTCATTTAGGCTTTTCAGTGCCTAAAAATTAAGTTTCTGTTTCCAGGAGGATGATCCAAGTAGACAGGAGTAGTCCCACCTCCTCCTGCAGCCTGCAGTGCAATGGCTACCTCCACCCCACCTCCACAGAGGCATAAATAAATAAATGGATAAAGCACTTTAAAAGTGGTGGGGCCAGCTGAGGAAAAGCGGGAACCCCTCTATTGTAGCGGGGTTGGACCCAAACTGGGGGGAGGGGAGGGTCAGACCCGAACTGGAGGGGAGGGGTGGGGCAAGGTCAGACTTGAACTGCTCTGGGGAGGGAGAAGTGGGGTCAGACCTGACCAGACCTGAAGCAGGGGGAGGGGAGTGTGGGGTCAGACCCAAAGTGGGGAGAAGGGGGGATGGGGTTGAACCCAAAGTGGGGCAAGAGCAGGGTTGGGCCTGAAGCAGAGGAGGGGAAGGGTGGCAGGGGTCAGACCCAAAGTGGAGGGGAGTGGGAATGGGGTCAGAGCCAAAGTGGGGAGGGGAGGAGGTCACACCCAAAGTGTAGGGGGAGGGTCAGACCAAATCAGGAGGAGGGTGGTCATGGACCTGAAGTAGAGAGGAGGGGGGCAGGGGTGGGGGTGGACCTGAAGTGGGGGGAAGTGGGGTCAGACCCAAAGGTGGGAGTGAGGTGGGACCTGAATGGGGG
>NW_017729024.1:75201569-75216139 GCF_001723915.1 Gavialis gangeticus
GGGGGGGTGTGTTTGGACTCAAATGGGGTGGAGGGGGGCGGGGGAAGACCCAGACCCGAAACGGGGGGGAGGGGGGAAACAGAGTCAGACCCAAACCAGGGGGAGGGGGGAATGAGGTCAGATCTGAACTGTGGGGAAGGGGTCAGACCCAAAGCAGGTGGGGGAAGGGAAAAGAGGTCAGACCCTAAGTGGAGGGGGTGTAGAGCAAGGCTGGACCCAAAGTAGCAGGGGGAGGAGGGCGGGGAGTGGGGTCAGACCCAAAGCAGTGAAGAGAGGAGGGGGCACAGGGCCAGACACAGGGCGCCATCCCACTCCTGGCCCTCTTTCCCCCATCATTCTTGATGGGCAGTTTGCTAGTCTTTTACATAATAGCCTAGTAGTTAGAACACTCGTTGAGGAGGAGGGAGACCAGGGTTCTAGGTCCTCCTCCATCTGAGGGGATTTAAAGCCACATCTTCTACCTTGTAAGAGAACACTAACTACTAGGCTATAGAGTAAGCAAGGCAGGTACAGCTTGCAGCCCTTCTGGTACTGTTGGGCCACTGGATGGCAGGAATTAGGGAGAACCAGGCTAAATTGCTTCCAACTGGCCCTAGTTAATTAGTGGGCCTGGCTGCCAGTGTCCTAATTCCCCATAACTGGCCTCAATTGCTTGCATGTCTCTGGCTGCCTGCTTATAAGCAGCAGCATTTTTCAGTGGTGAGGTGGCTATTCAAGAGAACAGAAGCTTTAGGCTTCTGACTCCTTTGTCTTAGTTTCCTGATTCCTACCTTTGATTCCCGGTTTCCCAATCCCTGGATCCTACCTGTTTGTTCCTAGTGTCTTAGATCATGCTTGTTGTGTCTGGTTTTCTCTTTCCTGGATCCTACTTGTTGGCTTCATGGCTTCATCTTTGTCCCTGGTTCCTGCCCATCTCTTCCTGGTTCCAGATTCCAGCTTGAACCCTTGATCCTTTGTGCTCTGGACCCCAATCCAGAGCCCTATCCTTTGACAACCAGGTCCTGGTTGGTAGTTTAGCCTGGTGATTGCCCATGTTCCAGCCCCGTATAGTTCTAGCTGCCTGCTCTGGACCCCCTAGTGTGAGATTGTTCTGGATCCCTACCCCTAGTTCTTTCCAGGGTGATCACCTATCCCAATCCCTTATTGATCTCAGCCTCATGATTCATCTGCTCCTGATCCCCTGACTCCAATTAGATCCCTTGCTTCCCTAGCCTTATCTGTTCCTAATCCTTCAGAATTGTGGCATTCTAGGATGATACCCTGACTTCTGTGTTCCACTCCTACCCCTGACACTGAGCAGCTGAGAATGGCAGGAGGGCCAAAAGAATAGTAAGCAATAAGGCTGTGCAAAATGTCACCATTCCATTTCAACTTGAGTTTCGAGGTTTCAGCTGAACAGCATTTTGTTTTGAATTTCATTTAGATTCGAAACCGCTGTTCCATTTTGTTTCATCGGGAAAGGAACTCAGCCCAGCTGGGGAAAGGAACTCAGCCCAATCCTAGCGCTGGGGAGGGGAACTCAGTTCAGCTGGGCTGAGTTCCTTTCCCCAGCCCAATCGTAGGGCTGGGGAGGAGAACTGAGTGATCGGGCTCAGTTCCCTTCCCTGGTCCAATTGCAGCCCGGGCTCAGTTCCCTTCCCCTGCACTTTGATTGGCTTCAGGCCAGCATGCAGCCACATTCAGATACACAAGATCTGGTTGGTTGGTGGACTGACTCCACACCATTCATCCAGCTCATAGAGCCAAACACTTGAGCACCACTGATCTAGATTGTTCTTTGGAACTTAGGAGCATGTGTGAAATAATGGGCATGTGTGCACAACACTTTAAAGTGGGTAAAATGCTTTTGCACTGCTTTAATGATGTTGGTGTTTGCATGTGTCAGTGGTGTATTGCACATTAATTCCAGCCACTGTAGCACATTCAGTGACGTAATGCACCTTAAATGACTTTGGGGTGCAGCAAACTAAAACACCCGCAAGGAGTTTTAGTTTGCTGCCCTACAGTGGCAAAGTGAAGCACCAGGCTTCATGCAGCTCAGGGGCTGTGCAGGCAGCCTGGCAGCAGCCTGAGACGGCAGGCTCCACTGAAGAAAAAAGGAAAAAAAGTGGCGAGCCTGATCTTTTTTTTTTCTTTCCTTGGAGCCTGCCTGCCTTCATGAGCTGCGCAGGGACCCATTCCTTTCCCCCATGGCTTCCATGCCCCCGGGGACTACCCAAGCCAGGTGCCTGTGGGCAGGTGCTGCCTGGTGGGGAGGAGGCCTCCGCAGCCGTGGAGGGAAGCATCCCCTCCCCACCGCTGGAGAGGCAGGTAAGTCATGGGTGTACATGACACAGGGGTTAACCTTGCCCTAAATTGAAGCGGTGTTTTTAAACACCCACTGCTTCAATGTAAAGTGAAGTAAACCCCTGTTTTGTCTCCACATGCCTGAGTTTCATTTGGGCATGGATGGGACAAATCTGGATCAGGCCTGAGTTCTTAACCCTTTTATAGAAAGTAAAACACTCCCCTTAAAATGTTACAGGAGCAAAAAATGCTATAGATTATTCCAGGGAATAAACTATAAAGACACAAAGTTAATTAGATATTATTCCAATTTATACAATTACAACTGAATTCATACTGAAAGTTGTATCCATATAATTACATTGGTAAAGACTTAAACCCTTAACCAAGGTAGTTCTACCAGTACAAAAACCATTTGTAGCCCATGTCTCATTCTCCTTTAAGACTACTGCTTAGCACTGAACTAACATCTTTTAGTGTTATCCCTGGAATGTCTTCCTGAGAAACTGTAGCAGTTCTAAATATATTTCCCCCTTGTATATGTTATCATAAAAAGACTAGAATAGGAACAAAACAATTTCCTATCTAATGGGTTTGGAACCAATCAATGAAATAAATAAATTCAAAATGCATCTTATTTGAATGATAGAATAGGAATCTGCTTATTTTTAATCTCTGGTTCCTGCTTCTTGATTAATAATAGGAATTATTTTTTCGTTCTGATTATTTTCCTAAATGTATGCCTTTTCCACACTGACTATGTAAGCCTCAACCAGTGTGAGGTTTCAGTTAGTCCTTTTTCCCATTCATGATGCAACTGTTTTTACAATTTTGGACATTTTTCCCAGGATGAAATTATGGCTTTGAGTCAGGGTTTTCAGGAATTGTCTACCTAGACTTCAAATGGATTGTGGGAGAACTGACTGTCTTTGATATGCTTATGTAAGTCCCAAACTGACTCTTGCAATTCCATCTGTAAGAGCTCCAAAGCTTCAATACAGCTATTAGCTGGAAAATGTTTTGTTTCTTCCATTTGAGTCCCAGGCTTACAATGTGGGAAGTGTGATAAATCATCCTTGTTGTTTCTTGAAAATTCCTAGTTTTCATTTATAATAGGGGACCAACACCCCTGTACTTTGAGAGGAGAGTAACTGGCTGCTGCAACAGAGGAGGGTGGGCTGGAGCAGAGAAGGGTGAAAATCCCTGCATGTGGCTGGGAAGCCATGTGACAGGAAGGGGTGGGGCTTTATGGCACATAAGCCTGAGGTCCAAGGCCCATCAGGCAATCTCACTTTGCATGCTGCAGGAGGAGGAACTCCTAAGACTGAACATAGTCACCCAAGCCACCCAAGGGAGCTAAGATGAAAGGCCTCCAAGGGAGATATGGCTTGAGGGCTTTATTAACCCATAGTGGGAAATAATTATTTTGTGAAGCAACTTGCTTTTTATTATGTTACATTTTGAGCTTGATACTGGAGGACCAGGTTGTGGCTACAGGGGAAGTGTGGAGGCCATGAAGGTGTGCCTGATGGGGGCACTCAGAGACAGGCTCAGCAGGCTAAAAGCTGTGTGAGTTAGGCCAAAGTTGGGAAGGCCAAAGCCACAGGCAGTGAAAGCATCCTGGCCTGGGGTCAGGGACTCAGAGGGCTAAGGACTGAAGCACAAGAGCACAAGACAGGGCCAGGGGCCCATAGCATGAGACAGGGCTTAGGGGCCCAACTCATCCAAGTATGAGATGGGTTTGGGGCCCAGGAGCCAAGGTCTGGGGCAGTGGACCTGGGCTCAGAGGTGCAACCAGAATAAAAGAGCCAAGGCCAGGGAGGCTGAGCCCCGGACAGAGGTTCAAGGCCTGAGGGCCAAAAGCTGTGGAGGGACCAAGGGGCCTCCTCCAAATGAACATGGAGTAACATCTGCAAGGTATGGATGTTGATACAGGGGAGGATGGAGGCCACAAATATAGTATAAAGCATATGCCCATAAGGCAGCTGGTACCCTGAGGCACTGATAGGGTCAGGAGAGGCATAACTCAGTGCCTGAGGGGTAAGGCTAGGGCCAGCTGACTACAGGAGATACCAGCTTGCTGAAGTGAACTAGGGCTCACTCTGGGGGCACTTTTACATGTACTCGGGGGTGGGGGGAGCATTTTAATTAAAGCAGCTCTGAGAGTCGTTCTAATTAAAGTGCCGCAGCGTCTCATGTATCAGCATCCCTGCACTTCAAAATGGTAGCAGAGGCACTTGAACTAAAGCTCATTCAATGAGCTTTAGGTAAAGCACCTCTGCCACCATTCTGAAGTGTGGGGAAGCTGATACATAAGACACAGAGGCTGGCTGCAGTGCAGCACACTCCAGCAGACTCAATTAATCAAGTCTGCTCTGACACACTGTTATTACAGCACATCAGAGCAGCCTCACAGCACATGTACAGGCACCCTGGGACTCTGGGGAGGCCCCTCTTAATACCATAATAGTTCCATCAAGGTGTGGCAGGAAAGGAAAAGGGAGGATACCCCAAGGAGCCAGAATGGAGACAGGAGTTGCATGCCCCACCCCAGGGGGGACTCACGAGCACCCCTGGGGCATGGGTCTTGCTTCATGCTTCATAAACTGTCACAGTACCAAACATTTCATAAACCAACTTCGATTCTTTTTCTTTTCTTTTTTTTCTTTTCCTTACAGCATCAGGTTCAGGTTATTCATATGATCCAGACCTTGGCATTCCCTCCCCTTTGCCACAGAATTCCTAACTCTGCTGCATGGGCAATGCTGATGATATGCTCTCTTTGTGCCTTCCCCCAATCTGCAGTCTGCCCCCATGTCTCCCGAGTGTTTCCCCCACCATGCAGTGATGGGAGAGGCATCTATTGTGCCCTTCAGGCCAAGTACTAGCTGCCCAGAGGCCACCAGTTGGGTAGCCCTGTTGTAGATGAATTCCATGCACAAAAGGTCCTTCATAGCGAATTTCTACCATACAATTTTACTGCAGAAAGTTTACTGAAAGGTGATTCAGCTCAGCTGCTTGTGCAGTTTGGAATTTAGTTGTTGCATTTCCTTCTTAACATGTGTTCCACCTCTTATTTATTTCTTACCAGTTTTGTGCACTATTCATCATCACACTTCTCAATTTAAACAGGTTTAGGGAGGCACTCTGTTCTTTCCTACACAGGTAGGTGACCAGATTTAGTCTTCTATGTGGTTACCATGTGCATAAGAGGACTTTTTGGGACTGAGATGACTACATAAACAGCCAATTCTGGTCATCTAGGCATCCAGAAAAGAATAGTACACCACCCTTTTACTATTTCCCATACTTTGAGAAGATGACTTTGCCCATGATTATTTATTTCCAGCCAGTTCCTTAATAATCTCAAATGTTGCATTAGTTCCTCAGGCAAAAATATGTTCTTGTGCTGTTTCCAAAATACCATTAACTCTTATCAAGTCCTGATGAAAAACACTCAAAGGTTCTGTCTTTTTCATTGATCTGGGAAAACAAGTCCCCAACCATTTGTTCAATTTGTCTAGTCATTATACTGTCAGGTATATTATTGAAACTGGTTTTATTTTCTGGACATACTCTAATTTTATCACAGTTCTTAACAAACTGCCCATCTGTAAATTACCTTTTATCATCCGTAATTAACAAAGACATGGTTATTAGCCCAGGCAGCTGCAATGTTTTCCTCCACATGCTACTGAAAAAAATATTTGTTTCTTGCCTAGGGCTGAATGCTTCAGTTTTATTAATTTGCATTTGCTCTTGTAATGAGTCATATTTCTCTTTGTGATTATAATCTTCATAAACTGAAACATTCATCAAGTATGGCACAAAAATGCTTTCCCTTGTACTGACCAAAATGTAAACATTGGCCAATTGGTTGTTAAATACCTGATGTTCCATATAAACTTCTCTGTTGAATGGCATCAACAAGTTTGTACGGTAGGGGTAAAATGTAACATTTCATTTTATGAAAAGTTTGGGTTTTTTTAAACAAAACTGTTTCTTGGCTATGGCAGCAGCTGGAAGCCACAGTTAACACCTCTAAGTTGATTCGGACCCGAAGGTCATAATTAGTGCCCTTAAGGCATGATTAGGGCTAGGAAGCCAGGAGTAGGGCCATGATTGATTTCAGTGAGACAGCAAGGCGCAGAGTGTTGGTTAGAGGATTTGGGTCTGCTGGTATGAGTAAGATTGGGGGGTCTGGTTAAGCACATTGAGTTAGAATGAGCATAGATCCAGTAGGATCACTCAAAGATTTTAGGTGCAGCCTCCTAAAGCAACCTACAAATGACATCAAGGTGTGGCAGGAGAGACGGTGAGGAAGATACCCTGAGAAACCAGAGTAAGTCACAGTTGGTTTAGCCACCAAGAGGCATCACAGCCAACCTTAGGGCTGGTCCTGTTACAGTTATCTATTGGTCAGTTGAAGATAATGAGTCACGAAATACTTGTTGATGTCAACTGGGCATTTAGGCATCTGAGTAACAATCTTGGTCTTGATAGCAAAACAGTCCTATGGATGTGTCTGTCTTTCAGCTTTTCCTTTCCAAAAAGATGTAGCCACCACCAGGCTCTGTGAGCTGCCCCTCTCCTGTGCGTCTGGTCTCACTAAATGCAGCAATGTCCATATCAAATTATGCAGGTTCTCTGGCCACAAGTACTGTTGGTCACTGTTAGGGTTGTTCACCAGGGTGCACACATTCCAAGTTGCAAACTTCATTAGTGATTTGGACTGCAGATAGTATGATCCCACTGGATGCCATTTTCCTGTCATGGGAAATGAGACAGATCATATTTAGTCTACCTTTTCTTAGCCCCTCCCCATACTGGCTGAGTAAAATGGAACCTTAATAAGTCTGTTCAGTCATAACTACAGCTACCAAATTGCACATGTGTCTCATTTTTAAGGAATAAATGACAATCATACCATCATCACATCCATGTAGGTCCATGACCAGAGGCTTCCAGTAATCACTAGCATCTGTTCCCTTCACCCTTCATCAATTGCCATAGGATTTGCTATTGAAGGAAGACACCTGTGTGTGTCTTTCTTTAATGTGGAGATGCTGTTGCAAATTGGCTATTTCTGTGCTCTGAAAGGAAAATGTATTCTCAGAAATGGTGCATTTTAATAAGAAAACATTGCTCTCTTAGGGGAAGACATAGTGATATGACTGACTTTTTTTCTAAAAGTGCAGATTTTACAAAAAAGCATTGGGTAGATAAATAATATCTGTGTATTAATTTGCTGTGATGTTTTATGAAAGTAGGGTGACTTGCTTAAATTATAGGGCAGGTATAACAAGGCACATGGCTTAGGGGCTGAAGCCCGGCAGCAGGGCATTAGAGGATAATAGCCTGCCTGCCTAGGAGTTGTGGGCCAGCTGATGGGGATGACTGGCTGTCCTGAGAAAAAATTCAAAGCTCCCAAAGAGATGATGCTGGAGAGGTGCCTGCCACTTAAGGGCCTGAGCAGGCTGTGAGGCAGCCTGCAGGTGACTGAAGAGCCAATCAGGCAGTCACATGACAGCCAGCCAGCCACCTGATTGGTGCTGGGCTGCGGAGCCTCAGCATAAGAGCAGGCCCTGAGAGGCAAAGCAGGCAGTTGCCGCAGGGATACTGCCAAGGTACCGTTACCAGCCTGAGATCTGCTGCTCCCAGGTACACCTGGAGGTCTAGGGTAGGAACTATGGGGATGGAAGAGGTTCCTAGGGTCCCAGTGGGGCCTGAAGCCCCAGGGAGAAGGCTTTGAGCCTAGGGAGAGCAAGGCCCTGCCTAGGAAGGGGCTTAGCTTATTGGTCTACACAGGAGCTAGGCAAGTCCCTGATTAAAACTGACAGGGGTGAAGCCAAGGGCTCAGGTGAGCCCAGTTGAGTGAAGAGTTGTCTCATATAAGATCTCTGGGGCTCTAGACAAGCCCAGTAAGAGATGGCTGTTTATGGTGGGGCCCAGAGAGTGACTCCTGTGGAATAATAGGGTCAGCTGCTGCTGCACTGAGGCCAACTGGTCCAGACTGGGACCAGGGCCCAAGTAGATGAAGGGCAAGCATGCTCACAGTGAAGGACAGGCCAGGGTTACAGAGAGCTACCTGGCACCTTGACTGGCCTGGAGGTGGGGCCAGAGCCTAGAAAGGCTAAAGGTCCCTTTGAGGGTGTTGGGGCATCACAGCCGAAAGGAAAACAGGCTCAGCAGGACAGCAGGCTGTGATGAAGGAGACTGAAACACGGCTTCTTGATGGGAGGCATCCAATGAGGGGTCTGAAGAGCTGGGACTAAATGAAAGGAAGCCAGCAGATGGAGGCTGCAGTAGAGGGCCCAAGAGAGAGATCAGCCCAGGTACAACATATAGGAGCCCAGTGAGAATAAGACCAGGGCAGGTTTGCCTGCATTGGTCCTGGGGTATGACCTAAAACTACACTCTGCTGGGGTTGGATAATATGGTGGGGCTGCCTATGGCAGGGCAGCTTCTAGAAAATGTCACACCTGTGCCTCCCCAATGGAGGGCAAGTATGGAGTAACAGAAAGCCTCAGCCCTTGTGGGTACCCCATGGAAGGGAAAGGCTAGGGAAGCACACCCCAACAGAAAAGCACAGGGGCCCAGGCCCACTGAATGGGTCCTGAGATGGAACCCAGGCCCATTGAGTGGGGTCTGAGGCAGGGTCCAGGCATATTGACAGATGCCTGAGTCCTGAGGAGGCTGGAGGCTGAGAGTGGGGTCCAGGTACATCTACGGACACCTGAGACCCATGAGTGTAAGGCCCTGCAGCCCCAGTAAGAGGGCAGAATAGTGGCCCCAGTAAGGGGATGTAGTGTGAGCAGTAGACTGCATAGTGTAGGATCCCTATGGGGAGGCCTGAAGGGGGCACATAGTTGGCATAGAGCAGGGTCCATGTAGGTGGACCTGAAGGGTTACGCAGGAGCGTGTAGAGTAGGGTCTGTGTGAGGGGCCTGAAGGACTGTGCATAGGCCAGCCCCAAGAGTGAATTGAGGCCCCAGTGAGGGGGCATGGAGCCAAGGTAAGTCTCCAGATGCTTGAGGCTGAGTTTGGGCCAGAGGTCGAGTGCGGCTCAGCAGTGGAGTCGGGGGAGTAATAGTAGGTAGTTTGAACCAGTGGCCTAGTCTGGCCCAGCAATGGAGCCGAGGGAGTTGGAAATAATTTGGTTGCCATCTGTGAGGCATGGGACATGGCAAAGGACAGGTCAGAACCATGTCTTGCACCCTTGGCATCAAGGCATTAAAATGGGCAGCTTCCCGCCTTACAGACAGCTACCTATTTTATTATAACAAAGGCAAGGCAGGTTGGCCGACTGCTCTAGGCAAGTGGGCGGGCTGATACTATGACCCCAGGATTGGATCCCTGTCACAAAAGAAACTAAAAACTCTGTGTACAGAGCCTTTAAAATTATGGTTTGTAATCTTTTCCACTTAAATTCTATAATTGATTTAGTGTAATTCAAGAGCTTTCTTTCAGTTTCACTTCCGCCTACTCAAGCGTGCAGGTTGCTTAATTCCTTTTCACACACACAGTTATCTGAACACTTCTAACCACTCCCATTGACACTGGCTTTGTTTTTATTACTGTGAATCATGTTAAAAATATAAATGCCTCACAAGTGTCTCTTCCAAGGAAATTACCCATCTGATTCATTCCGTTCAGCCAATCTTTATTAGATTACAAAATCTTTCATTTCCCCCTTCCTTTTCAAGCAAATTATTTCCAAGTGCTTTCCTAGTGATTATTTTTTCCTTTGTATATATTTTAGAGGGCAATAAGATCCTGTTGATAGTATAAAGTAAGTTGGCAGATTGTGGCAGATTGAAGATAAAATTAAATTTGGAAACCAAAGCAACAGTCTTCTGAAGACAAAACCAATATGTCTTCTAAATTGAGATTTTTTGAGAAACCTCAAATTTTAAAGAAAAACAACTTTACATAACTTTTCTGATTTTTAAAAAAAATTATCAAAAATTCATAAATAGGAAAAATTTAAAATGCAATCAGATTTATCACTAAGGCCAACTATTACAAACATTTACCAAGTTAAGAATTATACATAATTTGATAAATCAATGAATTCACAATCACACAGAGTTGCCAATTGATCAAATAACCAAACTAGCACAGTCAATAACCAAAACACAAAGTTAATGCAGCTTCTAATCAATTCTTTGAATTAGTAAACTTACGTAGTAAGGAAGACACTTCTTTCTTGCTTCTAAACACCAGTTACAGGAATATGTTCAAAATAAGAAAATCAATCAACAGAATTGGCTGGAATTGGAAGCACATATTGTTTACTTCTTGACTCTTCAAAGCAAAATACAGACTTACATACTTCTCATATATTAAACGATTGTATGTATAGCTCCCTCCTCTGTCTAATTACCTTACTTTAGAGACATTAGCTGTCAACAGCTTCTCAAAACCCAAGGTCCATCCTGAGCCTTGACTGCTTGCACAGTGGAGTGATGTGTCCAGTATCACATCCAGATGCTTATGGTTCCCCAGATTGATGACCAAGTACCCACTTGCACCTAGATCAGTCTCAAGTCCAGTGTAAAGCTTGAATTTATGCCTCTGGTTCTGTAGCAAAATCAAGCAGCCATCAGTGATGCTCAGGTGCCACAAAAAAAACAAATCCCCTCCCAAAAAAAATCCATTAAAAAATCCCAACACGCTGAATAGGGATCTGCCTCAGATCACAAATAGGGAAACATTGAGGACCACAGTCTGGTCTGTTTTAATTCCCACCTCTCTTAAGAGTTTAGGCACCTCCTTGCAGATCCAAGAATGAGGCAACAAGATGCAGCCCTGCTACTTGGGCTGTGCTGCTCATGTGCAGTGAGCTCTAAGCTCGCTGCCTGGGCAGTGCAGGCTCCCTCCAGAGCTCCATGTGAGCTCTGAGCTAACTCTTGAAGAGAGCAGGCTTTGCCGGGAGCCCTGCTTTTGCATGACTCTTGAGCCCAAAGGATGAACATTGCTGCTGTTTACCTTCCCACTAACCTCATCACCAGAAGCAAACTTCCTCAGGCCCAGAACACACCAAATGGATCCAGCCCATGCCATGACAAAAAATGCAAAACCTGCCAACACATCTCCACCACCCCCACAATTACTACACCCCACAACAGAGCCATCAGCATCCCTGCATCTTACAGCTGCACCTCCAGAAATATATATCTTATCCAACTACTCAGTCCCATCTTGAAACAAGCAGATGCAGGGCTTTAGGCACCTAAGACAATCTAAGTTTAGGAGCTTCCTGAGTAAAATGGCATGTAAGTAGTGGATTTTATGATCACAGTTTTGGCCTTGGGCTGGATTTAGGTGGAAATTTCATCTTTTGGATGTAGCCCCAAGCTATTAAAAAAACATTAAAAATGATAGATGTTTGACTTTCCAAAATGATTTAGTTGTAATATATCTTAGAAAAACTGACAGCTCCTTTGTGAGTCTCCGTCTCAAAATTTATGAGACTTGAATATTTTTTATGTTTATTTCAAGATTTATCTCCAATCCAATACTGAGAATAACTAAAGTGTTGATGTAATCTTAATTTGATTCTGATTTGAGAGATACTTTTTGTTCTTCGTTTAATGTAATATTATTAATAACTTAGTTTGATAGTAATTTTATGTGACAGGTTTTACTGAAATTTATAAGATGAAACTGAGTCATGTTTCTTTTCATGAACAGTATGAGTTTAGGATCCTTTGAGGGCCTGGGACAGATCAGCCAATCTGGTGAAAACTCTAACAAGAATCAGTTAAAAAGTATATCTTCACATTTAGAGGAAACTATTTGTAGCTGTTTTTATATGAAATGTTTCATTTGCAAACAAGAAGAATCAGTGCCATTCAACTAGCCATGTTTTTGCAGACAATTAGCAAGTACAGTGTGGATCATAGTTTGGAAACCTCTGAGTGAAAATAATTGGGACAAAAAAGAACCAAGAGTTACAGTATAGTTTCAGCACTTGTTAACAGAAGGAAAAATCTTCCATCCTACAAAAGCTCCAGTTTTAAGCTTTCTTCTGCTGAACTGCATGTTCTGTTTCCCAAAAGAAAAACCTGGTGTGGAAAGAGGACTTTGAAGTCTCCTCAGTGCTTCTGGTTAACTGTTCTTTTAATGAGGGCTTCATTAGTGCTTGAATGTTTAGCAAGTTATTCATGCTCATAAAATACTACTCACTCAAAAGTGAGGACAGAAGCATTTCTTCTAAAACATTTAGTTTTAAGGAAGGCACAAAGAACCTGCTTTCTGGATTCCAAAATTTAATACAAGTTCAAGTAAGAAAGCCTATACCTAGACCTTGGGACTCTGAAATGGTGGATTTAGAAATCCACATGTAAGCCAAGGTCAAGATTGTGTCTTCCAACATGGATAAACACATACTTCACCTCTCTTTAAATAAAACAAACAAACAAACCCTAAATATCCTTCTAAAGATGATATGCTTCACTTGGCCATTTTTGTAAACCAAATGCATGGTCAGAATACCAGCAAATGTCTTGCACTTAGCCTGGTTCACGTGATTAATGTTAAGCATGTGCTTAAATATTTTCTTTGAACAAAGATATTTTCCTGCATCTTGGTCTTCTTGAAGACATTAAAGAAGGACCTTATCAGGAATGGAAGGCAGCTCAGTGAAAAAGGGTGTGCGATGTCATTGCAGGAAAATTAAGCGCTTATGTCATGGATCAAAGGGTGGTCTACCTTGGGATTCCCAAAGAAGAAGCCTTATTTGCACAATAAAGACTTTGCTTGGAAAATATAGCTGTTTGCTGAGCTGTTTGGGACATCAGCACTCTGACTCCACCTTTGAAGAAGAAAGTATGCCTTTTCCAGGAAGCTGACAAAAAAAGCCGCAGCTCTCTGAGACGGAGTTGCTATGGGTCTCCAAGAAGCCAGGAAGAGAGAAGAGCAATTGTCTCAAAACCAAAAGCTCCTTCAGGAGGGGAGGACTGAACTCCCTGAGGCAGTGTTTTTGCCTGAGGGATGTGATCTGTGACTACTTGGTTTGAGGGTCTTTTGCTAGTTACATTTTAAAAAGATGGGTCATTATTAACTTTTATATTGTATTATACATAGCTGAGTTAGTATTGGGGAAAAAACATGATGTTATGGCATTTTTAATGTGCTGCATATTAGCAAAAAAACAGGTTACACAAAACAGCCAGGAAGATGTGCACAGTTCTGTTTACATAAATACATTTCTAGGAAAGATTTGTAAAACAAACATATATTTATGGGTATTAACATTCACCAAGTGGAACCCAGTTTGTGAGAGTGTCATCATTGCTGTTTAAGAGATGACTCACCTTATAAGAAGTCATATAATTTCCTATAGATGTCTACAGATCTAATTCACAGGGCTCAAGATGTGTTAAACCATTTACATCCACACCCTTATTTTACTGCATAGAAAACTAAATAAGGTAAAAGTTAATATTAACTTTCATCCTGGGACATGGTCCAAAGTCATTTACTTTAAAGTAGCTGGACAGCTTCAGGAAGACTTGTTGAGACCATTTTCTATGAGACTTACTAACCAGTTTGGCTGAATAAGTATGAATTGTACTCATTAAATTGACAAGCTGAGAAATAACTCTTTTTCTGAATACTGCTCATATCTACCTAATTTGATTCTTTGAAGATGATTCTGAAGTTTGAAAACCATAATCGTATCAGCTGTCATCAAGAGGAAAACAGATTTATTTTAATTCTTTTTTAAACCGTCACCTCTCCATAATTGTTTACAGGACCTTTAGACAATCAAAAGACCTGTCAATCAAATGGTCAGTGCTATGTTGCTTGTAGTTTCCAATTACTCTACCACAGTTGCACCAAAGAAGCTGAATTTGTTCCTCCTGATTTTTATATATATATATATATATATATATATAAATAAAATCTATAGCTACACCATGTTTTATAGAAAGCTATGGCATTTTCACAACACTATGGAAATGTATCAGTATATAGTTTACATATGGACTATATAAAACTATTTTAATAACAGTTCTTGTAGAAAGGAACATAAATTGAACTTGAAACAGCAAAATTGAAATGAAGCAAAAACCTTCGAAACAGCTTTGAAATGAAACAAGTGCACTCAAAACATTTTGAAAGTAAATACCCAGGCTGATGTTTCAGGTCTCATTCAGTGGATGCAATCCTTTGAGTTCACCCTTCTGGCTACAGTGTGGTACAAGATATTTCAGTCCATCAATACCCGAAGAAAGCTTGTCCAAGGATCCAAGCTTACCATGGAAAAAAGTGTT
>NW_017729024.1:75221139-75226114 GCF_001723915.1 Gavialis gangeticus
TCCCTGTCCACCACAGACCCACAAGATGTGAACAAGGATGAGTTGCAAGAAGAACGTTGCCTGTTTTACAAAATCAGGCACTTCTAGAGGAACCATGGGCACTGCACGTGAGCTTCTCAACTGGATTTATGGGAAAGGTGTAGAATCTGTGTTCCCTCAGATATGCATTTGCTTGAGAATGCTCATTGCCTTGCCAGTCTCTGTTACATCCAGGGAACGCACTTTTAGTAAGCCTAAGATGACTAATTTTTAAACTACGTGTGGTCAGCAATTGGGGAGGATAGGCTAAATCATTTTATCATGCTCTCAGTGGAGAACACACTTACAAAGCAAATAAACAATAATAATGTAATTGATGACTCTGCATCCATGAAGGCAAGAAGGAAATACTTTACTTAAACTTTCCTCTTCTCATTGTGTTAAGTTCCTAACTTTGTAGTATAAGTTTAATAAATGTTTCACTTGCAAACTGTTAATGTCATTTTACTTCAGTAACCTGTCTCCAAGGTAAATTCTCTCTGCCTATCCCTCCTTGCCATGGGAACAAGCAGGGAAAGCCTGCTTGTTCCCACTTCCCAGGGCAAGGGAAGGAGGAGCCGCATGTGAGAATTCTCACACGTGATGCATGCGTGCAAGAATTCTCACATGTGGTCCCCCAGCTTTGGACACACACACATGGGTCCTTGTAGGGGGCAGTGGTGTGGCCCCCAACATCACATCTGCCCCAAGCCCCATAAACCCTATGGGCAGCCCTGGCCTGCTTCACTCTCACATCCTTGTCCCTGGCAGGGCTGAAAACCAAGCATGCTGCTCAGGCAACCCTGTGGTCTCCTTTCCACCCCTACAGCCATACTTGGTCTTCCACTATTAATCTGTGCCCTTTCTAGGTCTTTCTGGTTCTCCAACAGTCTCCTACCCTTTGGCTGCTGAGTCTATAGCAGTTCATTGGGTGCCTAGTTGGTTGGTTCCCCACTATCATCTCTCCAGCCAGCAGCTCATGGTGGGAGCCAGGGCCAGATTGATCTCTCTGGCTCAGGAGCCAGGCTTTTAATGGATGGGGGCTTTGCCTTCTCCAGAGTCATGGCTCAGCCCCCAACTTGCTCTCACATGTTACAGCTTAAGCCCTGAGCAGCAGCTACTGCTTCCCCATCACCCCGCACTGTTCTTTAACCCTTTGTAGATTCCTCTGATGGCATGTAGCTCTGCAGCTGGCCCCTGCTTAGCTGTCACTTCCCTGCAACTACCCCAGAATTCACTGCCTTGCCTCCACCTGGGGACATCCCTGCTGCAGCTTCTGTCTTAGGCTAAGTACAAATGTTCTAAAAGCTCAAGACAGATTCACACTAACTTTTGTGTTTTTTTCTAAACAGCCTAGATTAGTTCAGGAGTGAACAAAACTTATGTTCATCCTTGGGGGAGAATGGAGTGGAGGTGGGAGGGTGTGCAGAGAGGTGGCCTGAACAATAAAATAACATCCTCAATGATATAAATGAAATGCAATGAATCATGCCTCAATTTGTCTGATAAGACTTCTTCTTTCTAACTAAAATTCTCTGAATTTCTCAATACTTGGAATTATTTTATTTTTTAAAGACATACACCACCTTCAACAATGAATTGACGGTATAAATAATCACTGTCATCAGCTGAATCCATGCATTTCACTTCCAAATGATTTTGTTTATTCTTGTGCCAGTATTTCTTGAAGGGATGTACCAGCTCTGGTCAGATAAAGGTTTGTTTTAAATTATTGTTTCCTTCATGCAAATTCCATTTTTCTTTAATACAAGTGGCCATGTGCTAGATAAATTTTTCTCTTATCACAAAGCAAATATTTTTTTCCTCCATGCAATGTGAAGTATTTGCATATGTGACTTGTTGTTTACCTTCCCTCTCACTAGGCATCAAATGCATCTTGGAATTTCCCATTAGATTGTAGGACAGAAAAATCTTCCAGAGAAGACAGAAGACATGATACCAGACTACTTGTTCCCAGTGTAACTCCAATAGCACTTTTCACGAAAGGAAATTTAATCCTGTCAGAATTCCAAAATAAGCAGTAAGAGGCTTCTTATCTCATTCTTTCTGTAGTTTCAATTAGGTAAGTTATTTTTCATTTCCCTCTGTCAAATATTGCTAATGGTGGGAATGCCACAGTCACTCCTAAAAAGCTCATTTTTTTATATAAATGGAGAGAGAGGAATATTATCAACATGTTTCCATCCTTTAATCTAAATATATAATTATGACCTACTTGTAATTTGCCACATGAGCAAGACAGGGCCAGATTAACGCAACCAGTGTTTTAGGCACACCATAAAATGGGTTATTCTTATCGTCCACCCCTGCATTGTGGCATCATCTGCCAGTGTGAATGGCAGTGATGAACCGTGCCTCCTGTAAAACATCCCATTGCCAAGCTTTGCTTTTGGGTTGAGATTATCATGCCTCCTATCTTGATAGTTGGGCTTCCCTTAGCCTCAAACTAGCAGGATACTAACCTAATTTCAAAGACCTAAAGAGAGACACCTAAATAAATACATAGTAAGAATAAATAAAATGTCAGGACTGCCAGAAATACTGAGGAAGGAAATATATCTGATACTAAATTTAAAAACTGTTCAGATTTGAGGCAAGCTCCAGAGACACAATTAGGACTCTAGAATGGTACTTAGGCAGGTTCCAAGACTTGGGTCCAAAACATGATCTAGAACAGGGGTAGGCAACCCCCAGCATGTGTGTCAGAGCATGGCACATGAAGGCATTTTGCTTGGCATGCGCACTTTGGGGGCAGATGGCAGGGGAGCCATCAAGGGCCTGATCCTTGCTGTGGTAATGCAGCCCTGGCCCCTTCCCCACCATCTGCCTTGGCACGTGTGAACCCACTGCCAGCAACAAGCCAAGCTGGAGCTCTGTAGACCCCTACATAGCTGCTTGCAGCCTCTCCACTGCCTGCTGCTAGCAGCCCAGGCTCCAGGGTGGGCATGCGCACGTTGGGGAAGACAACAGGGAAGGAACTGGGAATGCACTGCTACATCAAGGATTGGGCCTCTTGCAGCTCCACTGCTGTCCACCCCCAGCACATCAACTGCTTATAAGTCAAGGTTGTGGGTGTTATTGGCATTCTACCCAAAAATGTTGCTGACCCCGATCAAGAATATGACTGGTCAATGGTCCCTCAATCCTAAATTTATTTGGCACCTCCATTTGGGACCACAAACTCTCCTAAATGCTCCAACTTGGGCTCAGAGCAAACCTTGTACGCCTATAGCATTGAGTTCAGTACAACTCACAGCTGTCATGGTAATTTTCATACAGAAGACATAAAATTGGTTGTGTCGCCTTCCTTTTGTACAGTAGCCTTGTGGTTAGACCATTTACCCAGGAACTGAAAGACCTGACTTCTATGCCTTCTGCAGCCTGAAGAGATTCAAATCTCTATTTTCTCCTTCCCAAGTGAATGCCCTAACCACCATGCTCTAGAACAGGGATGTCCAACTGGGAGCCTGCAAGAGGCTGGCATATGACCAGCTATGTAATGGAGGTTACGGGGGGTGGGGGGAAGCTGTGTGTTGCTGACACTGCCCAGATGGTGCATGTCTGCACATCACCAGTGCTCAGTGGTGAATTAAGATTTACTGGGGCCCCGGGCAAACAGAAAATTGGAGACCACGCACACCCCATTATAAACATGAATGTATCAAAAAGCATTAATAAATAGACCTGTTAAATGTTTACACAATGCATTCTATACATATATATAAGGGATTTGTGTGTCTGTCTGTCTGTCTGTAACACTCTTGGGGTATGTAGCTGCCAGTGGGACATGGCTCCAGCCAGTGCAGCATGTGGGGCGAATTGCCCATCAAGAATGATGGTGGGGAAGAAGTGGGGGGGGGGGCAGGGTGTGACATGGGGCCTGATGCAGGAGGCGGGGAGAAATGACAGCGGGAACAGAGTGCTGCCATGATGGCAGGGATGGAGAGGATGGAGCAGGGGGGGTAAGGCCAGCACCGCTGGTCTCCCCCCCTCTCCCCCTGGCCCTGCTCCTTGGAGGCAGCAGCAGCATGGGGTAGTGATGGCATGGCACTATCTTCGCCCCACCCTCCACTCCATCCCCATCACCATTCTTGACGGGCAATTGGCTATTTAATAAATAAAGCACAAAACACAATGTTGAAATTAACTACTCAATTTTCCACACACAAAACTGAATAAAACAACTGCCTTAAGAAAATGACTCAAATGCATGGAATAACATGAAAGGAATTATGTTTTAGTTCAGTGGTCATGTAGACTCTTGTTTAACTTTCTTTTTTAAATACACATTTTACATCGTACCTACCCTACGGTAAATTACTACAAGAAAGATACAGGCCATACCAATAGTCTCGAGTACAAATCTAAGAATAGTGATTCTTGCAATTAAAACACAGCAGTAGGCCTACAAAATACACCTGCATTTTTTAATCATTCCTGAAACATTAAACGTGTACTAAACTTCATATACTGTAAATCTCTCTTTTATATACCCATTACACATCAGTGTTTTAATGCTACCATCACATAATTATGTAATTAAAATGTATAGAGATATATTGATATATACATATATGCACACCCACATAATTTCTCTTTTTCTGTATATGTACATGTATCTCTATATAGATATCTATATAGAAATGTGCACGCGCACACACACACACACACACACACACACACACACACATACATACACGCTCTTTCTCTATAATGTATCTCTTGAGACAGACAGACAGATCTGGTGCCTCCTGAGTCTGTGGGGGCACGCACAGAAGCTGGTGTCAGATTTTTTAAAGTTCACAAATGCCAGTGGGGAAGGGAAACACGCAGGACATGGAGACAGGATAACAATACGATGGAAAATTTTATTTGTGTGAATAGGTGTAGAATACAAAGGGGTCGTCGGGTCACGGGGTTTGCGGTGATCCCTTGC
>NW_017729024.1:75231114-75237547 GCF_001723915.1 Gavialis gangeticus
CAATGGGGAAGGGACGCATGCAGGACACGGAGACAGGATAACAATATGATGGAAAATTTTATTTGTGTGGATAGGTGTAGAGTACAAGGGGTTGTCGGGTCACAGGGCTCGCGGTGATCCCTTGTTTTCAAGCCCGAGGGCTAGGTGCGGCTGACCACCGGTAAGTCCCAGACCAGTAGGCGGCATAGGGTAGTGTACCTAACAAACTAAACTAAGCTGTAAAAGTCCTTATAAGGTAAAGCTAACACTAAACTATTTACAGTGCTTAAGCAAAAATGGCACGGCAGCTCACCAGTTCCATCTTTGTTGCTGGAGAGGTAAAGATTACTCCGTTTGGCAGGCCTGAAGGTCGCTCAGGGATTCACCTTGGGGGAGGAAGCTCCTGGATGATCAGTCCAGTTGCTCTTTGTTGCTTGAGGTTCGGTCGTGTGGTTCCTCTGACGAGCGCTTGAAGCGTTGCACCTTTTATAAAAGTTCTGGCGGGAACTTTATCCAATCATTGCAAGTGTGCATGCTTGCTATATTTTGTGTTGCTGTGGGTTTTGGTGGGCTTTTGTTTCTTGCTGCGTAAGTATAGCTGGTAATTTTCCACCTGGCTGTAGCTGGTAATTTTTCGCCGGCTCAGAGACCTTCTGACCTGGTCGACGGGCCCTGCCAGAGGCTTGCCTGGCCTGGCCATATTCTGAGTAGGGATTCTGACATCCCCCCATGGCCATGGCCAGCCTAGATTATGAGGCTGAGGTCATCATTGCTACTGGTAGAAGTTACCTGCAATAGGCTTTCTATGTTACTAACGTGTGCGGTGAGTTCAGAAAAGTGGGAGAGGGCATACTTGAACAAGGTGCAAGTGCAACACATTATCACCCCAATGCAACACAATATGACAAGAAGAGACCAAAAAAATTGTTTCCAGACCCCTAAACTGAGGAGGGAGGGGAGTTGTTTGGCAAGATTGTCCCAAAGATTTCCCACGTCACGGGCGACGATCTTTATGTCTTCCATTTCGGCTAAGATGTCAGAGATGTTATGGGAAATGGACTCGATATAGAAGCAGCACAGACCTTCGAACTGCGGGTAATTCTTGGTGAGCCAGGAGCACATTCCGTCTTCTTTATCTAACAAAAAGTCTAATGCGAGGCAATTTTGCATAACATAGTCTATGAGTTGGTCTTGTTGATGAGAAAGCAAGGAAATGGCTTTTTGCATTTGATTTCCTAAGCGTTCGATTTGGAGACCGAGGAGTCTGAGCTGTTCTTGCATGACACCTAGGCCTATGGGGTTAAATGAAGCTAGGGCTACAAGACCGCGATGGAGCCAGGTAATGATATTCTTTGCCGCCTCGCGCTTGGTGCGATGAGGAGTGGTGCAGATGACAGGCTGTAAATGGTGCCGCCAGCAGCGTAGACACATCCAACGGTACAGGTGCCAATGATGGGGTGGAAGGTAGGTGACTCCAGGCAGTGTTGCCGCAAATCCAAAAAAATCCAGGAGGCAATGTTGGGACCATATTATGTTCAGGGAATTGTCGTTCGAAATGTTGTCCATCCTCATACCATTGAGGGCTGAGCAGTGTCAGCGTATGTTGCGGAAAAGGTGAAGAGGAGCTATGGATGGTGGTGTGAAATAACCATTGTAGGTAAAAAACCTGGGGGTGATGAAGAGAATAAGTAGCGTTTGTGGTTTAATTAAATTGGTCTGAGATGTTGAACAAAAGCCATGATTGGGTGGTGGAGCAGGATTGATCCCATGCCGTTGAATTCCACCGGAGGGTAATACCCTTAATGTTTTGTGGCTTTAAAGATGAGCAACGGGAAGGGGGTGAGAGTTGAAGTTGGAAGGTTGCGTTACAATGTTGATGGTAGCTGAGGTGAATGGGTTTATGCATGGGTTGGTAAAAAATTGAATTGGAAACACCAAATTTCCACATTGGGATCATGGTAGATGTGGTGGAGAGAGAGACGGGAGAGGGTGATGGCTCTTTTGGGATTATGAGAAATGTTAAATTGGGGATCATTCATGGAGATGTTAGTGATGAATGTGTTGAGAGTAAAAAGGGGTTCCGCTGCGGCTGTTGTTGGGTTTGTACAGATGATGCATTCGGTGGTATTCACAGTGAGAGCGACAGCTGCAGCCCATTGGGCGAGGGTGTTGTTTTGATTGTACAGAGGGGTGGCATGTGTAGAGATGATGGTGATGATGACAGAAAAGAGCTGAAAAGGAAGGGAGACAGTTAGGCTCGTTTGCTTATCCAATTGCTGTGTGCTAGAAGGTTTTCTGGGAGAGGTGGTACTGGATTGGGGATGTGGAGCCAGTAGGTATTGGGGTGCTGGGCAGAATTTAGGATGGTTGCAGCCATGGGTTTTTGGGGTCCGTTAGGGTTGGGAACTTGGACCCAGATCTTGTCGTCCTTTAGGTATCGTGGGGTCCAGGCTGGTCGCTTGATAGGTTGGATTTCCGGCCAGCGGCTGGTACCGTGGTTGACGTTGATAAGCGCGGTGTAAAGATAGTTGTGCCAACCCTTGAAATCTGGGTTGGTGTTAGAAGTGCGGAGGATTGATTTGAGGGTGCCAATTTTTCGTTCTACAACTCCGTTACTTTCTGGGTGGTATTGGAGGTGGATATGGTGGCTCACATTGTGAAGGTCGAAAAAGTGGCGTAGGGATTTGGAGGTGAATGGTGGTCCGCTGTCAGATTGAATCTCATGTAGCGGTCCCCAGGCCGCAAATAATTTTTGGAGGGTTGCAATGGTAGTAGTTGCAGTAGTTTTTCTCATAGGGTGTGCCCAAAGCTGGGTTCTGAGGTCAATGGCGACTAGAGCTTTGGGAAACTGTTTTGCCCCTGGGAGGGGTCCCAGAAAGTCTATTTGCCAGGTATACCCCGGGGTGAAGTATATTTTGTCATAAGTGAGTTTGGCATGTGCAGCTTGGTTGGTGCACTTATATTGCTGGCACACGATGCAGCGTTGAACAGCCTCACACCACTTACAGGACGAAACGTCTGGTTTTTCAGAGGGTCTTGTGCCAAGTAGGTCAATGAGGGCGAATCGGTTGTAGAGTTTTCTTCCATCGAGATGTCCCCATTCTTGGTGGAGCCATTGGCTTAAGGGGTCCATGGGGTCGCTGGTCGTGGGTGTCGGCGGGGATGCTTGTTGCAGTATGTGGATGTCGGTGTGGTCTTGAAGCTGATTATCAAGGAATTCGTGGGCCCAATGGGTTTGTGGGCAGTGTGAGGGTATATGTGTGATAAAGACTCAGGGAAAAGCGGCGGTTAACTGACTTTGAATCATCTTCCAGGTATCAAGATATTTGCTGGGGTGCCCACAGCTGGAGGCGACTTTGTAAATGAACATAAAATCTACTCCAAAGACAGGGGTGTCTAAGTGGTGCACTTTGGTGGCATGTGTGACTGCAAGCTGGAAGCCGAGGAGTTCAGTGAGTTGTGCAGATGTGGGGTCCACCTTGACGATGGAGAGTTGCTTGCATTTAAGGCAGTACATGCCCGCTTTTGGTTGTAGATTTTTCATACTTCTGTCCAAGACAAGCCATGGTTCCACCTTGACTGCTAGGATGTTGGGCGCTGTTCGAATTTCGTGGATGGCGTTTGAGTTTTTGTGGGTCCATTGATGCCATTGATATTGCACTTGTCGTAGCAGGGAAATCCAGGTGGCCCTTGTGCCTTGGAACTCGGGAGGTGGTTCTGAATCTAGGTTGGGAAGGCAGGAGATAAATGGTGCCTCAATGGTGCCATTGTGTCTGTGCCATGGATGTGCTAGTTCGAGGCCTAGGAGGAGTTTTCCTAGATCTCCATAGCAGTTTTCGGGTCCGTTAAGTTTTCTGTTGGAGAATTGAACGAATTGTTCTTCTTGTTCAATGGTATAAAAGACATGGGTGGATGTCCAGTTGATCCAGACTGCGATTGGTCTTAGTGGGTCGTAACAATGTTGAGGTAAGGGTTGTGTTAGCGTTTGGATGAGAGTCTCAATGGCTGCTTGGTGGCAAGCGTTCCATTCAAAGGATTTTTTCCTTTTTAAGAGGCTCTGGAGAGTCCGGAGGGCTGGGAGGCTCTCTTCCGTGATCCAGTGTCGATAGTAGGTGACTTCTCCCAAGATTTTTTGAACGTCTTTGAGTGAGCGAGGTTGTGAATTTTTCCAAGGGAGGAGAGGTTGGGGTCTTTGCGGGTCAGGTTTAATGTGAGTGGAGGAGACAGATAGTCCAAGGAAGCTAAAGCTTTCTTGTGTGTTGGCTGAGTTTTTCTTTGTGTTGATTTTCCACCCATCACTCTCTAAGCCAGTTGTTACTTTTGCAAGTGCGTCATTCACTGAGTTTTCGTTGTCCCCTAAGATGGCGATGTCGTCCATGTATGAGATGACAAGGGTGCCGTCTCAAGGATGTACTTTGTCAAAGGTGGACTGTAGAAGGGTGCTACAAGTAGCCGGTGAAATCTTATAGCTTTGGGGGCAAACTTTCCACTTGTAAATGCTCCCATGGATGGAGAAATTTAATAGTCCATGTGTATCCTTGATGGGGACATTAAAGAACATGTCTTTGAGGTCAAGGGTTGCTCCCCATCGGTAAGTAGAATTAATGAACATGCTATGTAGTGCCATAAGGGAGTGCTTCATAACATATTGAACGGGGTCGATGCGGGCATTTGCTTGACGGAAGTCAATGACTAGGCGGTAGCTGGTTGGGTCGTTGGGTTTCTGAATTCCCCAGCCGGGTGAAAGGAATTTACTTTCGAGGATTTTTTCAATTCTCCCATCACGCATAAGGTCGGATAGCAAGGTGGCGATGCTGTTATATCCGGCTGGTGGAGTAGGGATCGAGCAGAACTTCCATGGCGTGGGATTCTTTGCGTGGGGGACGTGGCGCTGGTGAGGATCTAAGGCGATTGGCAATGCTGAAAGTAATGTGGCCTGAAGTTTGAGTCTCCAGATTCCTGTTACTCCTATGATGTTTTGCTTGCCTAGAACTGCAGTGAGGTGATATTGGCCATCTCGGCCAGTAATTGTGAACTTAACAATTTGAGCCTCTTGGGCGGAATTTACCCCTTGGATCCAAATTTTTTTTGAGTGTTCTCGTGGGAGACAGTGGGCTGGATGACATTAGTTTGTGCTCCTGTATCCAGGAGGAATTTTACCGGCATGTGTGGGGCAAATAGCGTGACAAAGGATCGAGAGTCAGAGTCCAGTTTTAGGGTTGCCGCCGGTGCAGCCCTTAATCATTTTTTGCATGTTGGTCACGATGGTCGTCTTGCCCTTTGAAGCCTTTTGCTCACGCTAAGCTTAGTTGTGCGGCTGGGTCGAGGTTGCAGATTTCTGATTTCGTAAGTCCACTGTTATGGAGCAGAAACCAGAAAACTCTACGTTCGAAGGGCGAGCGTTCTGGGTACGTATGAGCTGCTCGCACACTTGGGATTCAGATCTTAGTTTTGTGGTGAGGGGCGCCACATGGGTGGTGTTGCCTCTCCCAAGAATTTCAGGGAGGTCTGTCATAGTATCTAGGAGGACGCGGAGAGGTCTGCCTTCAGTGGTTTTTAACCAAAAGACTACACCCAGCTCTCGTTGAAGGAGGCTTTGTGTTGCTCCGGTGACGGCGAGTGGCTGGACTGGGATTTCGGTCAGGTCGTTCACGAACCTTGGGGAAACTGTTGTTGTTGTTGGTTGGTTAGGTTTAGTGTTACTCCACCCTGGGGGGACTAGGTGCAGTGCGAAATGCCTGCGACAGTGGTGACCAGGTCATACGATGTTTTGATGGCTCCCAGGGGAAGGCTATACACGCTGAGGTTACTGCTGGTCAGTAACAGACACACACGTGGGACGGGGACAGGCCAGTGTCTGTTGTCAGTGACGTGCATGGCTGTTCCAGCATATCAATCCCAGTTAACAGTTCTACAGAGGTAAATAGATTCTTCAAAGTCGACCATGTCTGTGGAATTTTCTAACAACAAGCGTCCAGTCCATCCCATTATGGATTCTCCAGGTTGATGACTGGCTGACGTGACCAAGTCTTTTAGTTCTGATGTTGTGCGGGACCAGTGAATGGTGTGTTGCGTGGTATTCCCCTGCCTGTCGGTTGTGATCTTGATTTGGGGAGGCAACCTTGTAACAGAGGATGCAGAAAAGGCTGAAGTGCCTTTTTGCCTCAGTCTTCACAGGCAAAGTCAGCTCACAGACTACTGTACCTGGCAGCACAGTTTGGGGAGAAGGTTACCAGTCAACAGTGGTGAAAGAACAGGTGAGGGACTATTTAGAAAAGCTGGACATAGACAAGTACATGGGGCCAGATGGGATGCACCCGAGGGTGCTGAGGTAGTTGACTGATGAGATTGCAGAGCCTCTGGCTATAATCTTTGAAAACTCATGGCTATCTGGAGAGATCCTGGATGATTTGAGAAGGGCAAATGTAGCTCCCATATTTTAAAAAGAGAAAAT
>NW_017729024.1:75242547-75247937 GCF_001723915.1 Gavialis gangeticus
CTCACCTCTGTCCCTGGAAAAATCATGGAGTAGATCCTCAAGGAATCAAATTCTAAGCACTTGGAGGAGAAGAAGGTGATTAGTAATAGTCAGCATGGATTCACCAAAGGCAAGTCATGCCTGACCAACCTGACTGCCTTCTATGATGAGGTGACTGGCTCTGTGGACACAAGGAGACCAGTGGATGTGGTATACCTTGATTTTAGCAAGGCTTTTGATATGGTCTCCCACAACATTCTCACAGGCAAGGTAAGGAAGTACAGGCTGGATGAATAGACTGTAAGGTGGATAGAAAACTTGCTGGAACATCATGCTCAGAGAGTAGTAATCAATGGCTCAATGTCTAGTTAGCAGCTGATATCAAGTGGAGTGCCCCAGGGGTGGGTCCTGGAGCTGGTTTTGTTCAATGTCTTCATCAATCACCTGAAAGGTAGCATAAAGTGCACCCTCAGCAAGTTTGTAGGTGGCACCCAAACAAGGGAGGAGTAGTAGATAGGCTGGAAGATAGGGCTAGGATTCAGTGTGACCTAGAAAAATTGGAGGATTGGGCCAAAAGAAATCTCATGAGTTTCAACAAGGACATGTGCAAAGCCCTGCTCTTAGGACAGAATAATCCCATGCATTAATACAGGCTGGGGGGCTGACTGGCTGGGCAGCAGCTCTGCAGAAAAGGATCTGGGATTTACAGTGGACAATAAGCTAAATATGAGCCCATAGTCTGCCCTTGTTGCCAAGAAGGCTAACAGCATACTGGGCTGCATTGATAGGAGTGTGGCCAGCAGGTCAAGGGAAGTGATTCTTCCCCTCTATTCAGCACTGGTGAGGCCACATCTGGAGTACTGTGTTTAGTTTTGGGCCCCCCCACTATAGAAAGGATGTGGACAAATTGGAGAGAGTCCAGCAGAGGGCAATGAAAATGGTGAGGGAGCTGGGGCACATGACTTATGAAGAGAGGCTGAGGGAACTGGGCTTATTTAGTTTGGAGAAGAAAAGACTGAGAGGGGATTTAATAGCAGCCTTTAACTACCTGAGGGGAGGTTTGCAAGAGGATTGAGCTAGACTGTTCTCAGTGGTGGCTGATGACAGAAAAAGGAGCAATGGTCTCAAGTTACAGCAGGGAAGTTGAGGTTAGATATTAGTGATGGGGTTCTTTCCCTTCTCAAGGGGGAAAGTGAGTACCTCACAAGTCACATGCTAAGGTAAAATGCAATTAAAAATTTTTATTGCAAAGAAGGCAATATACACACACTAAATTATTACAGCACGCCTACAGACTGCTAGCATGTCGGGCTGGAGGAAGGGCACTCCACACCCTGCCCATGTATAACTTGCTAGGTCTCAGGAACTGCACCCTGCGTTCAGAGTAGTGAAACTACTTCCTTTGTTGGGTTCTTAGCCTTATTCTCTTTTAAGTCATTTCACTCAAGGCTTTGTTCTTATGACTTTTATACCTGCCTGCCTCTTATCTTCATGGGGTTTTTACAGGTTAGAGCAAGCCTCATTGTATGCTGCAAAGCGGGGTTACCTCAGGCTTTGATCAGGGTGTCAGGCTTTGCCAAGGCAGGTGCTGAGGGGACAGCTGCAACTGCATGGCAGTCTTTATTTTTTTCCCTGAGGTTATTTTCTTTCCAAAGTTTGTACAACTCACTAGTGGGTTTTTTAAATCAATTTGCTTTAGGGGGATTCCCGCCTTTCTCAGTTCTATCTATAGCTGTTGGCGGGGAATCTTCTTCAAGTCCGCTGACACTCCTTTTACTATTACTACTTGCTTCAGTTTGGGGTTTTCTCTTGTTAGATTAATCAAGGTCCGTAACCCTTTAATAATTTCTGCCAGGGGGTGGTCCGTCTAGGCATCACATCATTGTAGCAAAAGACTTTGCAGGGGGCCTGACCCTTTATGAAAGGTGCTTTCTTATGCCGTTTCTGTGACTATAACCTGCAGGGGGTCTATGGCCAGATCCCTCCCCTAAGCAGCTTGGATGAATGCATCGCCACTTAGCTGTCGGACTGCCCCCAGCCAGTCCGTCCATTTAGGCTCTTTAGTGTGTCGGTCTTTGGTCAGGTCTCATGATCTTGTGGGGGGATCTTGTGGCCTGTTACAAACTGGTCAGGGGGGATCAGAAGACATTGGGGGAGTCACTGTTCCCCCGAGCACAGCCAGGAGTGACCAGGAACAACGGTCACAAGCTAGCAGAGGGTAGGTTTAGGTTAGACATCAGAAGGCGCTATTTCACGGTCAGGGCGGCTAGGGTCTGGAACCAACATCCAAGAGAAGTGGTGCAGGCTCCTACCCTGGGGGTTTTTAAGAAGAGGTTAGATGAACACCTTGCTGGGGTCGTTTGACCCCAGTACTCTTTCCTGCCATGGCAGGAGGTCGGACTAGATGATCTTCTCAGGTCCCTTCCGACCCTAGAAACTATGAAACTATGAAACTATGAAACTATGATTCCAAGGTTTCCAATGCAAACTTCATTAATTGGTAAGCATAGTACTATGATTTTTTTGGATCTATCTTTTGGGTGGCCTGTGCTGACTTATACTAGTCTTCTGCAAAGATCTTTATCAGTACAGGCACTGCTTCTCAGGGAGTGAAATACTTATCTATTCCTTTGGCTACTATCCAGTTAGCCTACATAGCCTAGGTCTCTTTTGGGTCCTTTGCCTAGCCTGTCAGTTCGACTTGAAAATCTGCTGGTTTCCAGGGGGTCGCTTCATTCATGTAGGATGAGCTGTCTCATCTCTTCCCACTGGTTCCTAGGCTTCATGACCGCACTTACTTCTAAACTCCTGGAAGGGAGGCTCTCCTCCTGAGGGATAGCTTGCTCTTTTGTTTCTTGGACGAGGTGGACAGGTTGATTTTCCTTGTCGCCAGCTACCGCCACCTCCTCCTCTCTTTTCGGCTTCGGAGCCAGATCTTCTAAAGGCAATAAGGTTTCCACCATCTCTCACAACAGAGAAATGGCACCTTCTAGTAACACAGTCTTCTCGGGTTTCCTGCTACTGGGTAAAAACACCTTCCACCGTGGCAAGGGACCTGAGGTCCCTTACCCTAGAGGGTTCCCATGGATGCACTCTTGTATTAATCTCAAAAAGACTTATGGTTTTTCTCCAGTGTGTGAACATTTCCACCGCTCTTCAGATGCAGCTGGCCAGGCTGCCCACGAGGAGGGGTCTCTTTGCTTGCATTCTCCACCACTTGTAGGGGCTTCTTCCCTTCTCAAGGGGGAAGGTGAGTAACCCACAAGTCACATGCTAAGGTAAAACTCAATTAAAATCTTTTATTGCAAAGAAGGCAATATACACACACTAAATTATTACAGCACACCTACAGACTGCTAGCATGTTGGGCTGGAGGAAAGGCACTCCACACCCTGCCCCATGCATTACTTGCTAGGTCTTCCTTTGTCAGGACCTCAGCCTTGTCCTCCCTGAAGCAGTTTCACCCAAGGCTTTGTTTTTTTGACTAGTCTTATCACCTTTTACAGGTTAGAGCAAGCCTCATTGTATGCTGCAAAGTAGGGTTACCTCAGGCCTTGCCGCAGTTTCCTTCTCTAGAGCTGTTATTTCAGGCACTTTTCCAACGCCGTTAGTTACTCAAAGCAGTTCCCTTTTCTTATTTTCAGCAGATGCTTTAGGTTATTATTCCATGGCCTCCGGGTTCCACAAAGCTGACCCCCCCCTTTGGGGTGTCAGTTTGGCCTCCTCCCAGAGGCCTCCTCGGGACAGGCCTCACAATTAGGAAGAATTTTCTCACTAGGTGGGTAGTAAAACACTGGAACAGGTTACCCAGAGACATTGTGAAATCTCCGTCCTTGGAGGTTTTCAAGACCCAGCTGGACAAAGCTTTGGCTGGGATGATCTTGTTAGGGATGGTCCTGCTTTGAGTAAGGGGTTGAACTACATGACCTCCCCTAAGCATTCTTCCAACCCCTAATTTTCTATGATTCTATGCTTTTCAATTTTTCCTCTAGCTTGCTTAGCAACTATATTTAAGAGACAGATCTCTGTATTTTAGATTTACAGTTAAGTTTTAGTATTCTAATACAATCTAACAAAGGACTTCGGCACTAGGGGTATGCAAAACAGGCCATATTCAATTCGGATTCAGATTCATCCTGAATCGGGGGACAGTGATTCAATTAGTTCATTTGGATCACTGTCCCAATTCAATTAGGCTGAATCTGAAGATTCGATGCTGATTCGGAGAATCAGCAATTCAATCATAGACACAGCTTTAAATGTTTTTTCTACATACCTCAAGGTACCAGGCACAGCTCATGAACGCTGAGATGGTGGAGCAGATGGAGCATCCCACAGGAGCACAGGCAGCCCCTCGCATGCCCTATGACAGACCTAGAGGTGGACCAGAAGTACTTCCAGTCCACTTCTGGATCCACCACCAAGCATGCAGGGGACCCCCCTCCCCACGATCCCAAGGGACTCTCCATCCACCCCACCATTGCAGCATTCACGAGCTGCCTGGTACCTTGAGGTATGTAGAAAAAACATTAAAGCTGTGTCTATGTCCAAATCATCAAATCTCTCCGAATCTCTCCAAATCAATTTGGAGGGTTCTGATTCGATTTGCAGAGATTAAAGGGTCTCCTGATTTGATTCAGAGATTCGGCCACTGAATTGGGCTGAATGTCTGCCAAACTGAATCAGAGGCTGAAGCTTTGCACAGCCCTATTTGGCACCTGTAGGCCTTGCTCAAGCATTGATCAATATATGCTGCTCATACAAAGGCTTTGCTAAAGCATTGGCCAGAGTAGGCCTCACCAGCAAACTTAACCAATGCACCATGCAGGCTCCCCCAGGCTGCTACAAAGTTTCCCTGCTTTCTAATTCTCCTTTTATACTGTGATCAAAACAAATTACATACTGCATTCCATCTGTATCTTGAATATCACAAACCTCCCTGTACTGCTAGGTTTGTTTCACATTCTGAACCCGGTGATCCCATTTCAGCCTAATCATTCTGGTGTTGGACTATCCTACCTCGTACCATTATCTTTCCCTCCCATTTCTTGGTATCAATGCACATCCGGCTCACCTGCCAAGTTTTGTTTATGTAAGGAGTTTGTGTTATGCCAACTACCTTGTAACAGGTACAAATGCATTAGCTCCTAGTCTGATGTAATTGTTAGGCCAAACCATGTTTCATAGTTTCATAGTTTCTAGGGTCGGAAGGGACCTGAGCAGATCATCTAGTCCGACCCCTTGCTATGGCAGGAAAGAGTACTGGGGTCAAACAACCCCAGCAAGGTGTTCATCTAACCTCCTCTTAAAAACCCCCAGGGTAGGAGCCTGCACCACTTCTCTTGGAAGTTGGTTCCAGACCCTAGCCGCCCTGACTGTGAAGTAGCACCTCCTGATATCTAACCTAAACC
>NW_017729024.1:75248024-75251610 GCF_001723915.1 Gavialis gangeticus
TGCAATGACCTCGGCCAGTTCCTTTAGAACTCTAGGGTGGAGATCATCTGGACCGGCTGACTTGAAAACGTCCAGCCCCTCCAGAAGTTCCCTAACTAAATCCTCACTAATCCTTGGCCCAGGTGTGCCTCCCCTGGGGCCCGAGGGGGGCCCAGCAGGGAGGTGGCTGTTCTGGTTCCTACTTAGGAAGACAGAGGCAAAGAAATCATTAAACATGTTAAAGTTGTGCATGTAGACAATAAACCTGGCTGAATCTTTGTCACTAAACCGAGCCTGTGGTTGTCCTTTAAAACAAGGTTAGTGTCAGGATCTCCTGGCTGCGAGTTTGCCAGCACCACAGTTCCTGAGACCTCAACACTGATAGCAAGGCAATAACACCTGATGAGGACACCAGCAGCAAGGACACCATTAAATCCAGACAACAGCACCCAAAGGCAAAGCAACACTGACTGTACCTAGCTTTTGAGTATATGAACCTGCTGAGCTGGACCCTGAAATCTGAGTTAAATCCAAGGCTCCCTAGACAGTGCTTGGAGAGAGTTAGGTAGCTCACAGTGGGTTCAGAAACAATCAGCATTCAAACTTGGGAGCTACTGAAGTCACCATGCTGACTGATTAGCTGAGTGTGACTAACTGAGTGTGGCTAGGCAATAAGAAAACAGTAAGAACAAACACTGCCCCACGACACTTGCCTCAGGGTTGAAGCAAGGTACCATGAATCATGATCAACCACCTGGAACCCACTCTGGAAAGTATGCACCAATACTCTTTGTTTCAAAGAACTAAGGACTCATTCTTAAAACACAAGTGCTAGAGGAGCCACCAGCCTCTCAATTACACCAACGTAGTTAGAGCACTCACCCAGGATGGGGGTGATTTGAGTTCATTTCCTTCCTTCGTCTGAAGGGATTAAGCCCCGATATTCTCTTTTCCTGGACCAGCGCCCTCACCATCAGGCTATAGGCTATTTGAGTGAGAAGTGGGAGGGGCACATTCCAAGCCCCCTTATGAAGCCAGGTCACTGCAGAAAAGAAGTAAAGATTTACTGGAGCATTAAGCACAAGTTGGAGAATGATCCTAACCCAGTGGCTAGGGGACTTACCCTGGGTTTGAGTTTGGGTGATTGTGGGGTCAAGCATCAGATCCTATCATGCCCTATTGCCGATGCAGGGAGAGCCCAAGATCACAATCCTGGGCTTCTCCTGCACCAGCAAGTAGCAAGCTTCCGCTGCTGGGAGCTGCCTCAGCTAAAGAGGCTCCTAGCTGTGGGGGCGCACCATGGGTTTCCATGGTGGGGAGTCCTATCAGATGATCTGGGCTCACAGTTGCAGGGGCACAGTAGCCTACATGATCAATTAAAGGCATAAAAGGAGACAGCCCCAAAATTATTCCACATTTTTTGTGGAATAACTGTGTAGTTTATTCCTTGTTTTATGATGCCATTAAGTGCTTTAACATGCGGCTGGGTCACAACTTAAGATGTGATTAACTAGTTATTTGTGTCTTAAGTATAATGTCTGGCAGTGGCCCTTGTCTTCTGGGTTGCAATTTCAATCTGGGTGCATATATTTTGAGGGTTTAATTTTTTAAATTTAGCCCCTATTGTGCAAACACCCAGGGCAGATACTTAAAATTGAATTCCAGCTAACCTTTAACACAACTCTGAGCAATCTAAGCCTGCAGCATGTTGGTCAGCATTTACATAAAGATTAACAAGGATTTTATTGCTTTGTCTTGTATTACTATTCTTGAAAGTTTGCCACATGTCCTGACCTAGCTATTATGCTTACTAATACTATATGTAATTTGTACTTAAGTTTTAAAACAATATAAATGTATTGTATCTAGCCTTTTATATTTGTTAAGCATCAGTAGAGGGATTAAAAATACAAGAACTCAGGCGAAAGCAGCCTCTGGGAAAGATGTGTAGTTGATATAATGAAATCTAGCAAAATCTGAGCTTAAACAATGAGTGACTCACTCATTCATTCCATTCACTCCTCTGCTGAAATATACAACTGAGTCAAAGCAAACAATAGTTTTGTTAAATGAGTTGTTGGTATTTATTGATCTCTTGAGGAATTTAGGGAGGAGAAAAACAGATGTGTGTAAAGATTATAAATGTTATGGTTTAAATGTTATCAAAGAAACCAAGTGTAATGAGCTTAGTTGTAGTTAATATTTATTAAAGGACAAGTATGGTTGCCAGGTCTTTTGTTTTTATTGATAGTCTTGTGATATTTGGTATTTTCTCTTAAAGCTTGAGGTCCTGGCATTATGGGGCATGTGTAGATGAAACAGGGGCCCTAAGTTGAAGTGGTGGGTTTTAAAAAAAACCACTTCAATTTAGGGCTGATTAAACCCCTGTGTCATGCACACACCCCACTGATTTACCTGCCTCTCCAGTGGGGAGAGAAGGGTGAGCTGCCGGCAGGCAGAGTGGTCCCTGGGCTGCAGGGGGGGGCAGGTGCTTCCCTCCACAGCAGTGGCAGCCCCCCCCCCACAGGCACCCAGCTCAGGTGGTCCCAGGGGGCACCGCAGCCACGGAGGGAAGCACTGGGCCCCTGCTCAGCTCAGGCAGGCAAGCTCCAGCGGGTGGTGGGGAGGAATCAGGCTCGCCACTTTTCTTGGGCAAAGCCTGCTGTCCCAGACTGCTGCCAGGCTACCTACAGGGCTTTCTGAAGAGCCATGGAGCTGCACAGAGCCCGGTGCTTCACTCCATGGCTGTAGGGGAGTGAAGTCATTTAAGGCGCATTACGCCGCCAAATTTCCCACAGGGGCTGGAATTAATGCACAATATGCCACTAATGCATGTAAACACCGACACGATTGCACCAGTGGTGCAAAGGCATTTAGCCCACTTTAAAGTGTTCTGCACACGCCCCTCATTTCGTCTGCACACAGCCATGATTAGGTGAAAATCTTAGCTTCCAATTTAAAAAAGAAAGTAAGCTCCTGCTTCTGCTGGATTCAGAGGCAAGCTAGGAAATCTTGGCTTGAGTATAACCAAGGAGTTCCTAAACTAGATGATAAATACCCATCTAATCCTGCTTATGTTCTACATGTTCAGTTATGGCTATGTTCTATATGGCTAACTTAATGTATTTTTTCTCTGCCTACCCTCATTAGTATGCAGGTTTGAAGGTTTAAGGGCTACTTCCATCTATTTTCACAGCTTGTGAGTTTGGGTCTACTGTTTGGGGTTAAAGTGTGCAATTATAAAGGGTAAATGGATCAGATTGTGTGTCTACCAGGCCTCTTTCCAACACTAGGCCACAAATGTTGCTAAAGGAGTGTTATGCAAAGGTCATTAAAAAGCCAGCACTCACTGCAACTATGCAAAGATCTGCGGGGGGGTGCGCAGTTTTAGCGCAGAGATTGCGTGTCTGTGAAAAGCAGGAGAGTTTCTGGATAGGAGTGACTCCCTAGATGGCTTTATGCAGCATTAACTCCTTAAGGGCCCCTCTACATGTTCACATAAAGGTGCAGTGGGATCTAGTGCATGGTCCACACAATCATGCCTCCTGCTGTGTCACAGGTGCATTGTCCTAGCGAAAATAGATACTTTTCTCTATGTTTCTTTGTT
>NW_017729024.1:75251621-75254934 GCF_001723915.1 Gavialis gangeticus
TAGCCTCCAGGGGATAAAATCAGCAATTTATGCAACATTGTGGGATTGCAGTTAGATCCCATCATGCCTTATTGCTGGTGCAGGGGGAGCCAGGGCTCCAGCTGCACCAGTAACAAGCAATTTCCCACAGCTGGGAGCCCCCTTAGCTGATGGAGCTGCCAGCCACAAGGGCATCCCAGTACTCCTGCAGCTGGGAGATCCTAGCAGCTGCAGTCTTCCATCTGCAGGGATGTGTGGAGAGCCCCTGCAGCTGGGAGATCTCAGCAGCTGCAGTCTCTCCCATGCCTGGGGTACCCTCATGGCTGGGGGCCCTGTCTGCTGATGGGGCTTCCAGTTGTGGTGGCATGTGCTCCTGCACCTGGGAGCCTGTGTCAGTTGTGAGCTCCCAGGGTTGGGGTTGCACATGGGTCCCCACAACTGACAGCTCTGATCTTGAAGTTCCACCAATCAAGCTAGCCCATGTTCTGCAATTCTGCTGTCTGTTAGCTGCTTGTGGTAATGATGCTCCTAATTTCACAGTCCTGCAGATTGTTTTTAATTCATTCCAATTAAGTTATATTTGGTTTTGCTTCTGTACAGCCCTAGGCCCCTACCATTAGTAAAGCTTCTAGTTTATGTTCAACTGGAGAAACAAATTGTGGTGTTTCATATGTGATGATGCACCTCACTATCTGCAACTCCCTTTTTCAAAGTTCTAGATCTACCCATGGTGGCCCCCCGGGTTAGTTTGGCAGTGGCTGAGACTGTTAACTGGAGTTTCAGCTGAGGTTCAATAGTTATGATTTTCATTAAGGTTGTGTGTTTGCTCTGTTTTTCCCTTGGAATAAACCCTGTTTTAGCTGAACACTGCTTGTGAGTGGGGAGGTTTGTTCACATTAGAACACCAGTGCCTGGTAGAAGGGTTACATCTGTAAAGTGAATTTAAAGTGTATTACGTTTTTAATAATATTGATAATAATACTAATTTGGGACGTACATTGGAAGGGACCTTTACTTCAGTCTGCTGCTATCATGGGCAACTACTATCTCTTTCATAAACCTTATATAATACTTTTCATAACTTGTTTAAGCCTATTTCATTATTTGGAGGTCTGTTTTGTAATTTTTTAATGGTTGGGATTTAAATGTTCAGTACTAACTGTAAATGACATAAATGATGAGTCCATCACCTCAGTGCAGACTGATTTTGCATGTATAATGGCGAGAAAAGAAATCCTCCAGTTAAAAATGGTGGCATGGTATGCAGCAGCTGTGCCCACAAGCTGTAATAATATCCAGAAATCCTTGCACTGCTTATACTTGAAGCTTCAAGTTTGTGGGTCTATGCAGTAGCAGATCCATTAGTTTTTATTCTCTCTGCGTCTACCATGCTCATGCTGGAGAGAGAGGCACAGTGAGCAGAGGTCTTTTACGTATGTAATAGAGTGTGTCGTTTGGCCCCTCACCATCTATCTTGCTCTTATACACTGCATCCTGCATTTAGGACTTTCCAGCTTCTCACCAGCACTTTGATCACAGTGCTTGAGGTTCCAAAACGTGTAACTGATTAAACTAAATTAAATATTGGGTGAATCTTCTCCCATCCTGAAAATGTCTTTGGAAGTCAGATAAGGTGTATTATATCAATCTCCTTGTCTGCCCTCTGTTGTTTTTTGGTTTCTTGACTCTTACCCTCATGTGTTTGTCCTGAGGAAATGATGCCCTCATCTGTTAGGGCTGCTGTGCTTTGTTCACTGATAACAAAACCAGTAAGCTCTTTTCCAAAGGCAGAACCTCAAATTAGACTTGTCATTTTCATCTTCCCTAGTACTATCAGATGAGAACCTATGAAAGTCTTTTGTATCCAGATCACTAAAAAAGCATACATAAAAAATAATTTTGAGTGGTGTCTTGCATCACAAGCGGACAGACTTTTTTCACATTACACAAAGCCCAAAGTAGGCTTTTTATGTAATCCTCGTCAGTGTCAATGGCTGCCAAAATTTTGTGGGCAAATATTAATCACCATTAGAGGAAATTATTCCATATTACCTGTTTTACTTCACTGGCTGGATTAAGGTTGTGATATTTTGAGGGGAAAAGACCAACTCCATTACTTAGTATACATTTGTGCACAGAGCAGTGATCAACAATTAACACAATGTATCCATCTGGTCTGGTTATCTTTCTGTTCAACCTCTTGATTCATTGAGTGAAAATTTTGTGTCATCCATGCAAATGTCTGTCATTCTGAAACGATGACACTGTTTTTACTTTCTCTGACAAGAATGTGTAGCTTTTATGTTTCTGCCATGTTTGTAGTGACTGATATTGAAACGTGGTCTTTTGGATATTTTCCCTAGTGCATTTTTGTCCTTTGTGGCAGTAGGTCTTATGGGAGGCACACGTATAAAATAAGGCTGTTTCATCCTTATGGTATATCAGCAGATGTATGCCCTTTCAGAACTTCTGAGACAAATCTCCATTGATCAAGCTACTCAGAAAGTTGAAAGGCCAGTAGACTTTTCTTCACCCCAGATTCTTTTGTAGACAAGATCATGGTGATCCTTAAAAAGCTAGACCTTCAAAAGTTTCAAATAAAACACATGAGACAGCACATGTGCATTAAAATTATGAAGCATTTGCTACCTGGCGCTGGACAAAGTTTTTCTATTTAATGTCAACATCTTTTGACTGCAGCTCAGACTTCTTTCACAATAAATGCACTCAGATATTCAATACAGGAAGCTGTTTGTACTACATCGAGGAGTAATGAATGTGTACCAAAGAGTTTTTAGCATAAATGATGAGAAAGGGCTTAAAAGATTTATTGAAATAGGCAAAAGTTTGTTAATATCAACATATGTGGGAAAGAGTTCCTAATAACTTACACAAAAGGGACCAGGACTTTGTCTCCCTGCAATGAATAAGGGAAATAGACTGAGCTGGGGGAATCCCATCCGCAGCTGGGTAATCACTGAAAGCAGTTACAGATATTAAAAAACTCTACCGTTTTGGGGAAGGAGGAAAGACAATATGGCAGGGGGTCAGACTTGATGATCTGCTCAGGTCCCTTCCGACCCAACTAACTATGAAACTATGAAACAACACCAGATTCAAGGGTGAATGAAGACAACTGAAGCTGCTGAGCAATATACAACTGTAAAGAAAATAAGAATGAGAGCCAGGTATGTATGTGGATGTAAATCAGGAAGCAAAATCTTGCCTGCAATATTTTAATTACATTCCACTTTCTTACTCCTTCCAAAGGTTTCTGTGAGGAATAACCAAAAAAAAAAAAAAAAAAAAGAAAATTTTTTTTTTTTTGGTTTTT
>NW_017729024.1:75259934-75272849 GCF_001723915.1 Gavialis gangeticus
AACTATTTCTTGTTTGGTATCTATAATATTTACTCCCTCCATTTCACATTCTCTAAAGTGATTTCAGATACATCTGAAGTAAAAAAGTGACTGCTTACTTCATAGTTCATGTATAAGGAGCAAATGTAGCCTGCCTTCTGCCTGTCTTCAGACACACATGAATAAATACCTCTCTCAGAAGAATTTTGTAGCGTTCCGATGCAAACAGTCTTGTTCAAACCAAGTTTGTGTTCGCCTGAGATTTAGGTTATATCTGAACGTTGAAGCAAAATTTCTCTGGTTCTGCTTAATGCATTCAAAAACACTTAGAGAAGGAACAAAGCCTTAAATATGAAACTTCAGTGTAAGCGAGTAAGGGAGTGTCTGCATCAGTCTTGGATCTGAACCTGACGTGGTTTTGGTTCCAACGCTAGAATAGTTCTGCTCATGTGATCTCTCCTTATCTCTTCCTCATACTTTCTCCGTAATTTCCTTCTCTTCAAAAGCTCATGCTGCTTTATATCACATCTGTTATTAATGATTCATCCCAACTTCCTATCTTGCTCAGGTGTATCAGCTACATAGCTAGATGTATTTATTTATTTTTGAATATTGAAACGAATTCATAACACCACAAAACAGCCACTTGATACTGTGTTGCCTTGTGCCTTCTCACTTGTGACATGTATATTTACATTGAAATCTCCTCCAAATAGGGACTTTGTATGGTACCAATAAAGGATGCAGAAAGAAAAGTTAAAAGTGAAAAAATGAAATTTTTATAAAATTTGGGAAGTAGCATTTGGGGTTGAAATTCATTACATGCCACTAATAGAATCCACTAAAGTCCTCCATTTTTAGAACCCTACTGAATTCATGGTGAAAGTGGGCTGTGTGGCTGATCCTTTAATTTTGCAGGTTCCCTTGTGAACACCCCACCATTGCTGATTGGCTGAGGGGTGCCAGTGGCCCTGCTGCTTGTTGCTGACCAGCGGGGAGGCAAAAATGGAGCCATATTTAAAGCTATGGTTTTTGCCACCCTGCCAATCAGGAACGAGCAGCAGGGCCCCTCCACCATTCAGCAGGGGTGGCAGGGGGTATGCAGAGGAACCTGCAAGGATAAAGCAGTCCAATTCCACCATGAATTTGGTAAGGCCCTTATCCTTTGGTAAAGCAGACCGCAGCCAGCAAAGCCAACCGCACCTTGTCATGCATCCAAAGATGCATCTCAAGCCGGTCCAGAGAGGTGATACTTCCCCTCTATGTGACATTGGTCAGGCCACAATTGGAGTACTGCATCCAGTTCTGGGCACCGCACTTTAAGAAGGATGTGGCTTGCCTTGAGAGGGTTCAGAGGAGGGCCACCCGCTTGGTTAGAGGGCAACAGGGCAGGCCCTATGAGGAGAGGCTGAGGGACCTGAACCAGCAGAGGCTGAGGGGGGTTTGGTGGCTGCCTACAAATTCATTAGGGGAGATCAGCAGCAAATAGGAAGGGCCCTATTCCCCCCAGCAGCACCTGGGGTGACAAGGAACAACAGCCAGAAGCTGCTGGAGAATAGGTTCAGGTTAGAAATTAGGAGGCACTATTTCACGGTTAGGGTGGCTAGGATCTGGAACCAACTTCCTAGGGAAGTGGTCCTCGCTCCTACCTTGGGTAAATTCAAAAAGAGGTTGGACGACCACCTGTCTGGGGTCGTGTGATCCCAGCATGTGCTCCTGCCAGTGGCGGGGGGTCAGACTAGATGATCTGTTCAGGTCCCTTCTGACCCCAAACTACTATAAAACATTTTGTCTGGGTGTAAAGTAAGGGTGGCTGAGTTGGGCCCTAAATATTTGCCATAATTTCTTCTTATTATTTTTTTCAGAGAGAAGGCTTCTGCCATGTGCTGCATTCTCATTCAATTCAGATTGACTTCCCTCTTCTTCCTCACTAATCAATTACCTAGGAGATGATTAACTAGCTAGTTGAGTGCATGGGAGCATGTGGTCATGGGAGGTACTTAGCTTCCAAGCTGGAAAGAGCAAAAGGACCTCCCACGGTACCTTCAGGATGTCGTGAAGCACAGCTGGCCACCTCTTTGATTGGGGGTCAAGGACCCTTGGATTTTACAGCCTGAGTGGGTCGTGTGGCATTGCCAGAATTACGAGGTATCTGCTGAAAGCACCTGGACATTTCTAGATTCTGGAGGTGACCTGACCAGCAGAGTTGAGGTGTCCTATCCACTGCCACAGCCAAATCTAGGCACGCAACTGGGAGTTCAGGGAAATAAAGGATCTCATCACCACCCAGGGCAAGGAGGTGCCAGCTCCAGTACCAGCTCCAAATAGGGCATTGAATCAGAGATGCCTTCAAGGGCATTGCCCAGCAGATGAACACATAGGGGCCCAAGAGACACTGGTTGCACTGTCTCACCAAGACCATGTTGATAAAGAGGCAATATTCCTAAATGTTTAATGCTAGAAAGGCAGTCTGTGGGACAGAGGTAGAACACACTATTCTACAAGGACCTATGACACTCCCTTGCCCTGAACAATTGATATCCCTCCACCCACAGGACCAGGGGTGTTCCAGAGGAGGCAACCACAGGGACCCCTCCAAAGGATAAGGAGGCACAGAGAGGCCCTGGGACACACAGGGGCTGTGAATGTTCCATGATGGTAAGGTTCACTCCAGTTCCACATGACCGTGACAGAGACACAAGCCCTAAGGGAAACATGGGAAGCATGGGAAAGGGACGGGCAGCAGGAATGCTGAAACTGCCATAGGCAAACCCCTGCAGTCCTAGCCTTCGCTCAGACCATAATGGTCAAGAAGCCTACAAAGGGGTTTTGGCTGGGCAGGAGGAGCTGGGAATGCTGGGGCATATGGGATGGTGAATCTCCCATTCCTCCCTCCACCACCGCCACTGAAGCCTGGAGCCTAACCAAGATGCCAGGTTCCCCCATTCTCCCCCCAGTGCCAGATTTAGGCACAAGCTAAGAAAGCTGCAGCTTAGGGCCTAACATTATGAGGGGCCTCTAAGCCAACCCCCAGACCAGAAATAACCATGAACTAGCAAACCATGGCCCTGCAGAGTCAGGTGGAAAGGTCGCAACTCCACAGCAGCTGCAGTTGATGTTTGCCCCCCCCACCCCACCCCCAGCCTGCAGGGGTGCAGGTATCTTTACCTGTTTTCTGGTCAGAAATTCCAGCTGCGGGGCTCCATGTGGTAGTCTGCAATTTGCTGGGCTGTGGCACAGAAAGGTTGGGAACCCCTATCTTAGGGCCCCACCCTGCCATAATCTGGCCCTGCATCAGGATAGGAAATTTATGCACGGGTTCATAGGTGACTTGGGGTCCATCTACAACAGCCCTGATGCACCACTGCTGGCTCCTGTAGAGAGCCCATAGCCATCACAGGAAGGAGTGGTGGGGCTGGCTGCTGCCCAGCCCCTCCAAGCATGGTGAGCTCTGCTCCAGGGACCCTTCCCTGTGGGGACAGGAACAGGGGACCCCAGGATGGCATATGAAGGGAAATACTACCCACCAGGCCCTGAGTGGGAGATGCTGGGATTTGGAAGGGGGGGGGGAACTGGGACAAGAAACGTGGTGCATGGGAGCCACTGCCCCATGATTTGAGAAGGCAGGAAAGCATCCAGTGGGGCCCACTCTGGGGGGCAGCAGTGGGCTTGCGGAGCAGTTCCAGGCTGCCCAAGACCTCATGTCAGTTCTGCCAGAGACATTCCCCGCCCCTGTCCAGACCTAACTCACAACCCCCAAGCACTGGTGGTCACCCCATATACCTTGTCCCCCCAAGTGGTTCCAGGCCAATCCTGAAAAGGTGTAGTAGTGCTCAGAAAGGGGGTGGGAGCATGGCCCACCACCCTGCTGAGATAGGTGGTCGCTGGGGCAGTTTCTGCCAGCAGCACCAGCTCATTCACCCACCAGCCAGGAACCCCAGGGGGGAGCTCTTCCATTCCCTGTGGTGCCACTCCTGGCTCAGATTCTGCTGCTGAGGAGCAGCACAGCCTGGCAGGGATAGGCTGCCCCACCTTGGATCAGCTGCCTAACATGACCCCCCAAGTGTTGGTGATGCCTCTTGACCCACGCTCCCCCCAACAACCAGCCCAGCAGCCACCTCCCAGCCTGCAGCTCTCTTATGCAGACCTTGGGTCTGGGATCACACTACTGTCCAGGTCCTACATGGAAAAGTTCCTGGTCTTGACTCCAGCTCCCTGAAAGTAGGGTGCCAAGTCAAAAGCCCCCTACCCTATGCCTCCTCTCCAAGATTTTGTTTTCTGAGTTCTGGGGTCAGTGGCATTCCCCTTAACTCCAAATCCCTTCCAGGTTCTGTCATCCCTTTCTCAATGCTCCTCCTCTGCCCGCTCCAAAAGTTTGCTGGTTTGTGTTAATTGGGAGGAGGGACCAAGCTGAGACAGGCAATGTTCAACAACTTTTATTAATTAAATACAGTTAAAATTTGGCAGCCACAACACTCCCAGCCCCACCCCAAAGAAGGGCTAACATCTATTGTATTTGGCCACAACCTAACCTTAGATGCTTAGAGTAAAGCTAGAAAGTTAGAGCACTTCTGCCTTAGCTTTCTTGAATGCCTGTACTTAGCCTAAGAGAGAATGATTTTCAGGAACTACTCAATGAGAGAAAACAGCATATGTTCAGAATGGAATAATGTCTGAATATTGCCATCTCCACACTTACACAAAATACAAGAGGGCTTTGTGGGCAGATAGATGCTAGGAATATAGCAACCCCCAAATAAAAGCTAAGAACGTGTCTACCCTGCAAAATGTAGTGTAGTGGAAAGAAACCTGCACTAGGTTTGGTTCATAACTTGCGATTTATTTTTTATGTATCAATTATTTTTTTGTAAAAAACAGTTACTACTTTCCCTGACAGTTGCATTGCTAGCAGACTAACAGTAACCTCAGGCCTTTTCACTTTAGTTTCATTAGGCGTTTGGTCCTGGTTGATCATTTTAGTTAAATGTATTTTTTTTTTCATTTTTCCAAAGCTATTACACAATTGTGCCAACAACTTTATCATTTTGGCTGCTGAGTTTTGGTTTTCCTTTATTCTTGTGCCTAGATTGATCCTTTCTGTCTATTTTACACTGAATACACTACAATGAAGGATTTTTTTTGTTTGGTTTGTTTTTTTTAATAGCCTGCCTTGTGCTGGAGACTTCATAAACAGAGTGAGTGGAGGTACTGCTAGACAAAATAGTATGGTGCATAGAAAAATGAAAAACACTACACTCAGATTTGTGTAGATTTTAGAAATCTGGCATCGAGCCTAGGTATTGGATTATGGTCAGTACTCATTCTTCTGAAAGGAAAGAGGCATGTTCTAATCTGTTAAGGGGGGAAAAAATCCAATTTATCTTCCACATCCAGGCATGTATTTTCATGCGATGGAGAAAGTGCCAGCTCATTCAGACAGGAAATCCATGCAAAGTACTACAACCTAAACAAACAACTTCAGACATAACCATGCAACAGCTGACTCATTTAATTAAGTTTCACATGCTCATTTCTTCACATGAAATAGCACAGACAACTACTTAATGAATATACAAATGAAAACTTTCTATCTCCCTTTGACAGTGATATTCTTCAAAGTGGTCAATAGGGTAGATTTAGGGATTGAAATATTGCTGCAACAGTAATTTGACATGCTCTGAAAGGACTAGCTACTGATGGGACTTGTGCAAATATGTTGTACTTAGACACCCACCTTAACCAAGCACTGGTTCAAATAGCAAACAAGAGGTAAAGAAGTATCTGCAAGATCTCCTAGACAAAGGAGGAATTACAGTCAGTCACCTATTTATTACCAGTGAAAAGTGTTTAAAAAAATTAATTAGCTCATGCATGCATGAGGTTTCATATTACCTATTCCTGCTGCTAGCTGCTCTCAAAACAGCTGTTTTAATTTGTTAGACAATCAATAATTAAAGACCAAACCAACTGGACAACCCATCCCTCAAATCCACATCTGCTTCTGGGCATGCTCAGAAATACCCTGGTTTGAGTAGGCAATAATAGTAGGACATCAGTTTGTCTATCTGGTCCGTGCTCTGAAGACTGCTTTTTATCCAACTACTGACTTCTGCTCTAGGACCAAGGCAGCTAAAAGTTAGGTGTTGCAGTGTTTATTGGCTCTAGTTCTCAAAAGGAAAGCAAGTTTCTGCCTTAACTATAGCAGAGTAGAACCTTGGCTGTAATAAAGAACATCAATCTAGTACAAGTTTTAGAGAGTCTGAAACCGTCTGCCCTTCCCCAATTGTGACCTTGTTAGAATGGGACTGGAATCTCTCTCCTACTAGTTTCCTAACCAACAGGTGCAGTAGTTGATCCTGCAGAGATTTCTGTCTTCATGTAATGAGCCTTTCCACTGCAGTACTTTGCATCATAATTTCAGAGGGGCAAAGTAAACTCTCTGCAGCTACTACCTTACTCCTTCCTTATTTATTGCTTGCCTAGTAATCGAAAACAGTTGCACTGGGAACAATTAGCAGCATGAGTAGGCAATGTGGAAATCATCTGTGCAGGTGCTGATTAATTCAACTACCAGTCAAAGTGATCTGTGTTAAATTCACCCCTGAAAACCCGATACTGGACTTTGCAAGGAGTTTGCAAACAGGAGAGATAATGGAGGGTGTTGGTTCTATTAGGTAAGTTGGTTATATTGTCACTTGCTGTACTAGTGTCTCAGTTGAAAAAGTGTCTCTGAGAAGTTCAAGTCCTGGTTAATGTGTACTAGCTATGATCTGTACAAGGTCATAAGCCCCAATAAAATAGTTGCAAGCAGGGTGTCTCAATTTAAAATTCAGTATATAGTAAGATTTTGGGGGGGGGGTCTGATTTCTCATTCACAAAGGTATTTATGGTATAGACATACATGTGTTTGCTACTTGAACTTACTCAGCTTCCACGGTTGGTGTGATTGTGTTGTTTACCTCTGCCTGCCTGACTCATGAAAGGGAAGTATATCAGTAGATACTAGAGTCAAGGAGAATGGCTGAATCATTCTTTAGCTGCACAAATAGCTAAAATGTGCAAGTTGTCTTGAGTAACCGAGACTTGCAATCTTTCTTCCAAGTTAAGACTACTGTTTATTCAGACTCTAGGCCAGGGTACTTAGATGCCTATGTTGGTAAAGATCCAGTGACAGTAATATCTAATATTGATAGAAAGATCTCTTTCAAGCTCCAGGTGAACAACAGTGATTTCTCTAGAATTTTATCTAATATTGCTAACTCCAAATGTTCTGAAATCATGAACCAGTCCTCTAAATAGTCATGCACTTTTTTTTTGTATTATTTGGGTATTTTAGCCTGTATTCACTTTTTAATATCCCCTGCCTATCCCCCAATGTTTGTGATAATGCTGGTATTTTAAGTCTCTCCTATTTCTAGAGTGCGGTGTTTTTGATCCTCACTGCCAGAGCTGCATAAAACTACTGGAGTTGCATAAAATGTTGTCTGATGGAGCAGAATATTCAGTTTCAGCCCAGCCCCCAAATTCTAGTTCCTGTAAACTGATTCTTTTGGCCCCAACCCTGTATCTGGCCATCCCAAGCCTGTCAGTTATGCAACTCCCAGGCATACTTCATTTCTATCTACTGTGGCTCATATCTGTTCCTAACCCCTTGAGCCATGGATGGACAAAGTCCAGGTCGCATCAGGACTGCAGCAGACTCCATTTCCCTGCAGCCCCTGCTCATGTCACTGCAGCTGGTTTCCCTGAAGACCCTAGTAGCAGTGGGGCCATGACAGCACAGGGCCAGGGTTTCTATGGAGACCAGCCCCAGCAGCACTGGCAGGGTGCACAGCTGGGTGCAAGAGCTGCTCCGGGGCTGGGATCTTGTGGTGGTGACAGCAAGGTCCAGAGCCAGGGCAGAACTGCGATCTGCTGCCCGCATGCCCCAGGCAGGGGTAGTCAGTCTCAATAGAAACTCTGGCCCTGTGCTGTCACAGCCCTGCTGCTGCTGGGGTCTCCATGGAAATTGGCCACAATGACGTGGGCAAGACCTGCTGGGAAATGGAATCCAGCCACTGGACGGATCCGCCATTTTGCCCACCCCTGCCTTTGTCCCTGTGTTAACAGGGATTCTTCCCAAGCCCGGGCAGCAGCTGCTATGAGATGCTCTACACCTTTCATGGTCTGTTTCCTTTTCTGAAAAATAACATCCATTTCTCCATCTTCTGGTCCTCTACTCCAAACTACACTTGGTTACTAAAAGGAGTAGAGAAAGCTCTGCCCACTTTCTGTTGTACCTGGTCTTTTCTCAAGAAGCAGAGAAAAGGGGAGGACAGCCAATCGGAAGGGGCTTTTCCTTTGGCCAAAATGGGGAGCTGCTTGCATCATCACAAGCTTGTCTTCAGCAGGGAGAAAATCATACTGCTTATGAGGACATTGCAAGCATTGACAACGTAGTGCTTGATGAATAAGACAGAACTATCTTCACGTGTAAAGAAGGCAACCTAGAACAATCTTGGAACATAGCAACAAGGGTCCAGTTCTTAAAATACTACACCCAGTGTGCATCAGATTATCCTGATTTTGATTAAGCAACTTGATTATTCTGAGCCAATGCTCCAAGGGAATAGTTCATAGGCCTTAAAGCTAAGTCTACATAGTCTCTCTCATTTAAATCCCTTTCTTATGGATTTCAGTCTGCTAGACTGGATAGTCAAACTGGTTATTGACACCTGGCTCATCAAAAAGAGTCCACCTACAGGGTCATTTTCCTTTTAACAGAGCAAACACGAAGAGACATTCAGAAAACATGACTGGCTGGCTTTCACACCACGGAGCTGGATGACCTGGTTATTTGGATCATTTTTAGTTCCAACATGTAGACATTCCCTCTTCAATATCAGATTTTAAAAACAGTAGCATTGACCCTGCAGAACTAAAGACACTGAAGATTTCCAGAATACTTAGTGTGAGCAGAAAGCAACATTCCCTACATTGCATACATTTGTCTTGTCACCTATCAATGTTAAAGATACTGTTAAATTTTCGCAGTTACTCTTTATCGACAATTACTTAGGCATCTGACCTCCTGGAAGATTGATATGTAACAGATTTGTGAAACAAACTGAAACAGATCAGAACACTTTAAAAAAAACTCACACTTGAATGTATTGACACTCCTGTAGATTCTTTTCTCTGCAGAAGGAAGCTGACTTTGCCTTAACTGCATGTGTCCTTTTTTTGCTTGGCTTGGCTAGGAAAATTGACTTAACATACAGCTTTGAGTCAAGAACATCTTGGTGGCAGTGCTTGTTAATAATGCCATAATTAAAGAAAAGAAAACAAGGAAAAGAAAAGGATTTTGTAACTTGAAACTTTATGCACATGAATTAAAATAGAAAATGTAATGGAACGCTTCATTAAGGAATTCAGTTCTTAGACCCAGGGAAGCATAGGGCTTTAGCATTGATTATTAGGACTCAGAATGACATCTATGAGCTTATAAATCAAGGTGTACCCTTTTATTATGCTAAGCAGATAGAGTTATGACCCTATAGCACTTCTTACCTGTTGAAGAAACAGTCCAGATGATTGATTAAAAAGGATGCTTATCACTGAAGGAGGTTGCCTTAACTGCTCAGTCATTACTGAAAGGCTATGGAGGCAAGTTAATGTTACTATCATACCGGAGAGTGTCCAAGTTGGATTGTCTTTATATTTTAATATATAAAGGCTCATAATGATACCACTTCCAGGGTAGAAGGCTGGCAGGATCAGACTTGAGTGGACTCAAGTAGGCATATGAAAGTTGAACAGAGCTGCCACCAGTAGACCAAAGCACAGTCAGTAGTAGACAGTTTAGAGCTAGTCAAGAGCAAATTCTGTGGACAAGAACAAACTGGCCAAAGCTGACATCAGCAGACCGGGTCAGACTCATCAAGTGAGGTATACCACAGACAGAGTGTAGTCCTTGTTCCAACATTACTGCTTCAGTGTTAGTCTGGATTGGAAACTAATGCCTCCTCCCCACAAACCTAAGTGCTTCTTGCGGCATGAGTTATGAGCAAGTTGGATCTTGTTTACAGTCAGGAACTTTCTTTCTCCTTTGTCATAAATAAAAGTAGGTAAGACAGTGTAGCCGCCAGGTCTCGACCTGTTGCTCATGTGCAGCTCTCGCTCGGGTAATTGATGTTATACGCCTCAGTCTCGTGCCTCTGCCCGAGCTTATGTCTTCCACCTGAGTCTTCAACCCCATGCTCACCTGCCATGACTTGTTGGACCTCAGTGTCCTGGGCCGTTCATTGGGCATGCTTGTAGACCCATGGTTCATCCCAGCGGCTACTTACTGGGCTCCACCACACCTACACCCCAGCCTCACGCCTCCTGCAGAGCGGTGTCAAAAATGGCCGACGCCTTACTCCTTGGGGACCTTAAGACAGGGCTACCGCAGGGCTCCAGCACTATCTACCTTCCCCACAGGCCCACTTCCTTCAAAATCCCCTGGAGCCCGGGGAACAAATCAAAGAAGAAACTAAAGAAACATGCTCTGGCACAACATCTGGGCTCCCTTCCCCCTTAGCTTCCCTTTTACCCCTCCCGGGGCTCAAAGAGGACACTGCCTGCCTTATCCCTTAGGCAGACAGGTTCCCTGCCTACTCCAGGGTACCTCCGGGTCCAGCGGCGATATTCGCCTCAACAGCAACCCTTCTGGGGCTTCCCCATGGTCCTCTTCTCCCGGGCCGGACTTTTTCCAGGATCCCACTGTCTCCGCACTCCCACCTGCAGTCTTGCTCCATTTTCCTGGAACGTCCCACTGCCACCATCAAAAAGTGTTCCTGGCATCCCTCCGTTGATCTGTCTGCAGCACCGTCAAAATGATCCTCCTCTTCCTTGCCTTTGTCCCAGCTGCTCCTGCTCCCCTGGTCCCGTGGACTGGATTACCTCGGCTGTGGGGGTTACATGCGGTTCTGTTCCCTGACTCCCCGCTGCCTCCACAGCATGCACCGCCATTTTTAACTTTGCCAGCCGGCGTTCAGCATTGACATCAGCCGCCAGCCGCAGCTGGATAAACAGGCGGCTGACGAGCCGCGCAGGCTCTTCCTTCCGCCCCTTGCATGCTGCGTTTCAAGCTGCTGGTGAGTATTCGTTCTTACAGCGCGTCCCGGGACAGACGACAATATTTTTTCTTAACATAACTTGCTTTGTCTTCAGTAGATGCAAAGTTTTCTTTGTGTTTAGTTAAAATGCATTAAGTAATATTTTTTTAAAAAACTTAATTTATATGAGTCTAGTCATTCCTCTAAATCCACGCTACTCAAACTTTGGGCCCAGCAGGCTGGGTGGGCAGTATCTGCTCCATCCATGTGCCGGATCTGGCCAGTGGACCCAATCCAGCACCCTGGGTGGCCATAGTGAGGCCCCAGCTGGCCTTTCAGAGGGGCCAGGGTGGGGCAGTCTGGCCCTGATCCAGCTGCATGGGGAAAGGGGCTTATTCCAGCCTTGTGAGGGGAGGACAGGGGAACACAACCTGGCCCCAGTCCAGCTGTTCGGGGGTGGGGAGGGGCATAGCTTAGCCCTGCAAGAGGAAGGGGTGTGGCCTGGCCTCAACCTTGCTGTGTAGAGAGAAGGGGGTCTGGCACAGCCCTAAACCAGCTATGCAGGTGAAGGGGGTGTGGCCTGGCCACAATACAGCTGTGCTGGGAGTGGGCATGGCCCAACCCCACAAAGAGAAGGGGCTATAGCCTGGCCCCAACTTGGTGGTATAGAGGGAGGGGGTGTGGCCAGGTCTTGATCTGGCTGTTTGGGGAAAGGGGGCATGGCCTGGCTCTGACTCACTGAATGAGGCTTGGGAATTTGGCAGCAGGGGAAGGTAGTATTGTTAATTACCGTTGCTCCTCTGCCACCAAATTTCTTGACCCATGGGGAGTCTCATGGGCTGGACACCATGGCTTAAGTTCATGGGCTGGAGGTTGAGCATCCCTGCTCTAAACATTGTGTTATCTTAATTCCAGCACTTATCACTGTTTTAATCACTTGATGGAAGAGTTACCACTTTCACAGGAATGTTATGGATAAATTAACGTGTATGTAGAGCTTTGAAATCCTTAGATGAAGTGTAAAATGATATTTATTTTTCAGTCCCATGCACTAGTGTGATCTTTGCCTCTTACCATGTTTATGAACTAGAACCTATTTTATTATCATTTAGAATATTCAATTCAGCACAGTATTCATTAAATTAAAGCCACATTGTAGTTTGTTTTTTAAATATTGGCAGTGCTATTAATTTGGGTGGAAGGGAATCATCCTAATTATTTTGTCAGTGCCATTACTCATCACTTAAGTAGCTATAATAGAATTCTGAACTCGTATTTGGTCTAGTAGTTCCTTATTTGAATAAGATATGGTAAGCAATCATTACTGAAACTGTTTAATGATTTAATCAATCTGTTTCTTCCTTGGTATGGAAATACGTAAGTATCAGAAGACTATATTGTATCTTGCATTTTAGGTAATATATTATCCTGCCCTATAGGGACTCATTTAGAATAGCACTTTCCACCATGCTGCCTATTTCAAAATGTAAAATATTCTCCTTACGTGGTTATAAAATACACTTTTATTATTTTGAAGTCAATTCAGCCTGGAGTTATACTAGCTGTGCCAAATCTGTTTCATTATTGGTGCATAAGACCATTTCCTTTGACATATTTCTAGCTTGAACTATCACTATCAAAAGTATATGCATGTTAACTTTACATACTGTCCCGGAGAGCGTGGTGACACCAACTAGGAATTGGCCAAGGTCATTGCAGGACCCCTGGCATGGCTTTACAAGCACTTGTGGTGCTCTGGAGTGGTGCCAGAGGACTGGAAGAGGGCCAACATGGTTCCCATCTTCAAAAAAGTGAGGAAGGAGGACCCGGGAAACTATAGGCCAGTTAGTCTTACCTC